>NW_009921919.1:3766-35963 GCF_000696875.1 Nestor notabilis
CTTGAACACTGCCAGGGAGGGGGCAGCCACAGCTTCTCTGGGCACCCTGTGCCAGCGTCTCACTGCCCTCACAGGGAAGAACTTCTGCCTAATGTTTAATCTAGATCTACCCTCTGTTTAAGTTTGAACCCATCACCCCTTGTCCTATCACTACAGTCCCTGATGAAGAGTCCCTCTCTGGCATTCTTCTAGGCCCCCAAATGTGAGGTACTTACTTATGCACCTCTGGAGAGATAAGAACTAAATGTTTGTGTGTTAGTTTTGGAAATCTGGCTTTGTGATGTTGTGTACTTGGCAACAAAACTGCAACTTCCTTGGGATTTTCCCTCTACTGTGTGTGTGCTGTAGTATAATGCTCCCTGGAAGTAACTGTCCCACTTAGACTAGTTACTTTTTAAAGTCATTTAACCTTTCGTACCAGATCAGCTGTGTTTTAATTGAATGTTATACTTTAAGCATACCTTCGGTTTTCCTAGGGGTCTGTATTCTGTTAATGAGTCTTTTCCAATAGTGTATGTTCTTTATATACTCAGCTTTAAAGGCTGAAACTTCCCGACTCACTGGAAGATTAATTAAAGAGTAAAAATGTTGCTTTCAGGCTTTATTAATAAATCTAAGATTTGCAGATATGTGCTTGAAACTGGCAAATTGTTTGAAGAACTTTTTTTTTTTTTTTTCTGTTATCCCCTGGGAGATGAGTTAAAAACCAATTTTATGCTGGCACAGAGGTACATAGCAGGCTTTGCTAATAACCTCATGTCCCTTTCATTCTGTGTGTGTGGGCCCTATGAACAGGAATGGAAACTGCATGAGTTATGATTGCATGCAGATTTTACCTGCTGGTTTAGCTGTGGGTTAGGCAAAGTCCCAAACTTTTATTCTGCTCTAATACATTTGGTTTATTTCTCATTTTCTTAGGAAGAAAAAGCTCCCAGATACTCTCTCACTCCATGGATCAGTTATACGGCTCTCACTTCTGAAAGGAATTTCTGCCCAAATAGTATCTGCAGCAGTGAGTGTCCTTTTCTCCTGGTTGCATTCATTAAGAAAAAAAAAATTAGCTTCTGGTGTGGAAGGGACTATGTGTGTAGCCTCCCCCTATTATTAGTTTTGGATAATACCGAGATGTTTGGTACATAAACTATTAGCTAGCAATCCCTAGCTAGTAGTGAATTGGGTATTAGCTGTGTCATTGCAACAGCAATATGGTAGAATTACAGAAGATCCTCTTTAACACTGGTTTGTGTTGCTAGGTATCATTAAACCTGGTGGGAAATGTTAATATAAAATGATAGAAGTGCTGTTGGTCTGCTTGCTTAAAGATGCTGGATACAGGTTTGTTTAATGCCTGCAGCGGGGACAGACTATACTCCTTGTTCTGAGCAGAGCAAGGAGCAGGTTTGCATGTTCCTGTGTCTGTGACTGCACTTGAGGCACAGGTGCAATAGAGCTGGTCTGTAGATTGTCCTGCAGGGGGAAGACTCCCAGATCAGAACTAAGGTGGTGATTTATTGTGTGATTTCTCAAGCGTGCAAGGTAGGCTTGTTAGAATAGAAGTGACTCATCCGTACAGTGTTTTGTAATGGCTGTGTGACCAGAGTCTCTGCAGTGTGCTGCTGCTGGCTGTTACTCAGGTTGATGGAGGTGTGGGAGAACCAGCTGCATGGGGAGCTAATAAGGTGTGCTTGAGAGGTGAGGGGGAAGTAGTTTTGCAGTCAATGTCTGTGCTGTGTACAGAGAGAATACTGAGAACTGTTATTAAGATCAAATTGTTTTGAGAAGAACACAATGACTTCCATACGGAATTACAGGATATTCTGTCTTTCTCTCCATTTCTGTGCACTTCCTCATCCCTTCTGGGTATTTCTAGGCAGTGGTTCCCTCCCTCAGCACTCTCTGCCCTGGTGGGACTATTAAATGCAACTTGTGTGATTTTTTTTTTTTTTTTTTCCCCTGCGTTTTGTGGTTCTAATGATGAGAGACATGCACAGAGCTGGAAGTTCTGTCCCTCTTAACTCATGACTTGTCCTGTTTTTCTAGGACAAAGTGGATGCTGGCTTACCCACTGCAATTGTAAGTACTCTAACAATTTTCAAGTTCTGTATACTTAGTTTTCATGCAAGTTTGTTAAAACAGTGATTTAGGACAGCTGATAAACGCATCTGCCCTCTTACCCTTACTAAGAATTTTCAGATATGAGGGGTGGGAGAAGCAGCATGAAATAATCTAGTTCCTGGGGGCAGAGTTCAACCTTTTTTACCTGCCCAGCTGCATCTCTGCTGATCAAGCTCCATGTTTTCCCCTTTTTCATGTCATCACCAGGGCTTGTTAGTTGAGTACCTAACCTTTCCTCATAGAGTAAGTATTCATCTGTTAAACACATTACATTTCCCTAGGTATTTCTTCTTAGCCAGTTATTGTTTTGACTCCAAACAAGTTTTTAGAGAAACTTAAACTGAAGTGCTCATAAAGTGAAGGGTTCAAAATCTCTACAGTTCTGATGTAAGCGAAATCTAACCTTAAAACATACGATTTCACTAAAAGCCTGTCTGAAAGATACTCCTGCTTAGCAATTTGCATTAAAACTTCTGAAGTCGTGTGCTAATTAAAATACAGCTGAAGTGAAGCTGCCTGTAGTTAGAGGAGAACTATTTTAAGGATGTGAAATACAGCAAGTATTTGTTCTGTCCATGTGAAATGAGTTTTAATATCTTAGAAAGAAACTAAAGATGTACTTAGTTGTTTTGACTGTAGTAACAGCAGTCCAAAAGAAATTACACTTCTTGTTTAAAAAAGGAAAAAGAATAAAGTCACATCTAAGGCAAAAGGTTGCTCAGCAAAAGTGGAAGCATGCTGATGTGCACGTAGGATAAAAACCTGTACTTGCATACTCCAGACATTAAAGTACTTAATTTTTTAAATCTGATTTACACTTGCTAAGAAATAAAAAGTAGAACAACATTATGTGTTTCCACTGAATTTTATTTAATTGGGTGCAGTTTGCAAGTGCAGTAGAGCTTTGGAACTATGTTTAATTCTGCATGGAAAGAAGTTGGAGTCTCTGGGCTTGCTGTGGACTGTCCTTTCAGGGGACCATCACTGCCCGGGGTTGTAGAAGACTTTGTATGTGGATGTAGCAGCTGAGTAAGAAAAACCTTCTGGGTATTTACACTCAGCTACCACACCAAAAGAGTGAGGCTGACTTTACAGAGAAGAAGTTTCACTCTGAGCATTTGAATTTCAAACAGCAGAGGAAAAGGCAGCCCTTTGAATATGAGAAAAATGTATGTGATGGTTGTTTAGGGGTAATACTTCTCTAGCTTTCACACAGAAATTGCTTTTCACTTACAAATTAGAAAATGGTTCTATCTATAACCTTGTAAATCTTCCCCTTTGGGCAAACTTTGCATGAGTGTAGTGAGAGGTTAAGTGGTGAATTTGTGACTGACATTTCTCTACTTTCAATCCTTCTGCATGTCTGTTTCAGGCAGCATCAAATCTGATCGCAGTGGGGACTTCCCATGGGTTAGCACTCATCTTTGGTAAGTTAAAAATAATGTTTTGAGGTTTTTGCATTTTAATGATCTTAAACCCCAAACACAAGGGAAACCCCCCCCAGCCTGAATTAGAATTGCAGGGTGGATTTCTTCTAATATGTTCTGCTTGTGCTAAATCTGATTTTCTTTCAGTAAAGAAATAAAGTACAAGTAATATTCTAGTTGCCATTATTTACATATTTTTCTGCTTTGTTGGGGATTGGCACATTGATATTGAGATATTTAGCTCTGTGGCAATTGTCTAAAGAGCCTTTTCTATCTTTAAATATAAATTACTCTATTTACATATGGAAGAAACCAGAACCAGTGTACAACCATCATCTCATACACTATTAATCTTCTTACTTATGACATAACAGCTGCCAGCATTAGGGAAATGAAAATGCCTTCCTTTGGAAGTAGAACTTCTGACCCACGGTACCTGCAGGCTTGCATCATAGGTTTCTCCTTCCCTGACTTTCCCCTGCACCAGTCACCTCCGTGTCCCTTTATTCAGTTATTTTTTCCTTCCTCTTAACACCAAACTTCCTTTAAGAAGTTTCTGAGCTTGTGCCTCTGGGTATCCAGCTTGCGTGCTGGGCAAGAACAGCTCTTGAATTGCTCCTGTCACATTGGGGTTTTGTACCTTTTGTTCATTCAGCAGCAAATTCTTAACAGGTTTAGATATTTCATTATCTTCTTCACTTTTCTTTTGAAGTTGGCTCAAATTATCCAAAGACCAAAAGTTATGAGGGACAGGGTAAACAGAAGGGTGGGAAAGACAGACTGTGTAAGACTCGCCTTCCTGGGTATTTAGACATTAAACCATTTGATGCCATTTGCTTACCAGTATTGAAATGATTACAGGATTTGCTTAACCTGAATATAAATAACTACTTACCTGCTACATTCAATACATGATACTACTGAGTTTTTACTTGTAGATCTTTGTGGCTTTTCTAAAATTTGTCTGATATGTGGAGATCTCCATTATCACTACTATGGAACACATATTTACTCTGATTTTCCTGTTGTGCTCTCTATTTACAGACACTCTGAAGTCAGTAAGCTTTTAAACAAGAAATTATTCTCTGCAAGTGTCATAGTAGAGATTATTTTTAGCATTTAACACTGCAGAAGGGGCTATAACACTCCATATAAGAATGCAAAGAGGAACAGTCATTCTTACCTTTGACTTAATTATTTCGGCATCAAATCCTGTTTAAGAGGATGGGCCACTGAATGCGTGAATGTTCAGGATGCTATCTTGTTTTGGGTGCTTGTTTTGCTCAATGCTAGTGTGTTTAAGTTTTCTTTTTTACACCCTTGATGACTAGACTAACACATTTACTGTTATTTTGGCCATGATCTTTGCAAGGCTGTGTAGTCTGTAGTTACTTGGTTCATTTTGTGGCCTCTAGGAAACCTGGAACAATGCCAGCTCTCCACTAGTTGTCTTTTCTTAAAATAGATGTCTATACTTCGAAGAACTTCTTTGCATGTTTGCAACAGGGCCTTTAAAGCTTTCTGATCTGTTGAAACATAGAAAGTTATTGTTTATACAGCCACGTATTGGGCTGTGTTATCCCAAGTGCATTCAGCAGGTTGAGGAAAACTAATACTTGCCTCTACTCTGCATTTGAAGGTCACATCTGAAGTCCTGGGTGCAGTTTTGGGACGCTCAGTGAAAGGAAGACACTGATGTACTGCAGTGAGTGGAGGGGGGTCACCAAGATTACTATGGGGCTGAAGCCATGATGCATGAGGAGAGGCTGAGAAAATTTGGTGTCTTCTGCATCAAGAGAAGGTGGCTAAGGGAATATTGTGTTGCTATCTTCTACTACCTAACTACCTAATGGAAAGGTATAGAGAAGAGAGACTCAGATCCTTCTCAGTGGTCTGTGGTGTTAGGTACGAGGCAATGGACACAAACTGCAACGTGGGAAGCTTTGATGAATTCATTGCTATGAGGGTGATGAAGCATTAGATAAGGCAAAACGAGGTTGAGGAACCTCCTTCCTTGCCGATATTCAAAACTCTTCAAGGCCCTGGGCAAGCTGATCTTGTTGACTTTGCTCGGAGCCGCAGATCTGGGCCAGAGACCTCCACAGCTCCCTTGCAAGTGAGGTTATTCTGTGAGTCTGTGCTGTAATTTAAAGGTGAGGAGGGATAAAAGTATGTCATTCAACTTTGTTTCAGTCATGGGCACAATGCTTCCTGGACTCTCTGTTCTCTGCTAAATTCTTTCAGTTCTGTAACTAAAACTTGGGTATGGACCCCAGAGCTCTCAGAGCTATCTGCAAAGAGAGAAATCCTCACAGGATATGGCTGCATAAGGCCTTTTTGTGCACAAAGTTTGAGGATTAATGTTCTGGCTTGGGTTTAGTCTGTGATTTAAACCAGCAGTTTGTCTGTAGACTGATCAATTTCTGTACTTTTTTTATGAAGAGGTTTTTCTGCAACGTGTGCTAATGAGGATGAGATTTACTCCCTCAAGTTTTGTAAGCTGTGTGCATGGCTGATACTGTACAATAGAAACATGACAAAAATGTAGGTCTATTTTGTGGTTGAATGTTGCTGATGTTCAAATTTCTCTGCATAATGTTGTTGTCACCAGTGCATCTTTTAACCCATTCTTTTTTCTTACATATATTTTACTTTATGTAGCTATTTAGCTTGTCTCTTCTCTGAAGTCCACCTTTATGTCTTGATTTCTCTGCTTTGTCATTTTAAGGACTCTTGGGTAGTTTTCATTCTGCTTTTTCAAATGCTTCTCTGGTGAAGTCGAGTCAGATTAGATGCCAATTCTTTGACATCCTGTGTTACAAGTGTTGGTAGGAAGGGATTCTGGAGGCCTGTAGTCACTCTGTGTTCGGTGCTGTCACCAGTCAGGGCAGCCCTGGCGTTGTCTAGCCAAGTCTTGAAAGACTCTTATGGATGGAAAATATTGCCCAACAGGCAAATGTGCGTGTGCACACTCCTCTGGTAACCTGCTCCAGGGCCACATAATCTTGCAGGGTCAAAAAACCCCCAAAACTAATATCTCATCTAAACCTCTTGATCTGCCATTTCTGGTATCTGCTGTTAGTTACATAGAATCACAGAATGGTGTGGGTTGAAAGGGATCTTAAAGCAATAAACAATCTTCAGATGTTTTTTTTCCTCCATCCTTCTAGAAGAGCTTTTTGCACTACTCAAAAGTAGTGTAAAAGTAAATCAAGAGATTTTAACACTACTCAAGAACTAGCCTTTAAACAGAACTTCCTGAAATGTGTTATTTTCATGGAGACTTTATGCTCTGGCCAGAAAGATTCTGTATAGCTAAGCTTTGTATTGATTAGTGTGGAACCATTTACTTTCTCTGTTGGCTGTAAAACTTACAGATAGTGTCTTGAGTCTTTGTTGAGGTGTGGGAATAACATGATATCTTGGGAGAACCAAAACACCTAAAGACAGCATTAAATCTAGATTTTGGGGACTGTTGTCCGTGGATGTTTTTTGATGTTAATGGGGAGTTGATTGGCTGGCTGGTGGTACCTGTTGAAAATAGTTTTACCAGTTACATCACTGTGAACTTCCAGTTTTGTTTCCTCTCAGATGCCTTTTTTTTAATGCAAAGAAGTCCAAATTTATAAACTCATTTTTCTTCACTGATTCCATGTGCATTTTAAACCACTTAGTTTTAAAACACTAGCTGTCACAGCATCCTCTCAGTTACTCGAATAAATCAAAAGGGGAAATGTTAGCAAAATGAAACACTGTCAGCAAAATCTGAAGGTTCTCTCTGAAGATCATCACATATATACTGTTTGTTACTTTGCTCTTTCCTTTTATATTGATTTCTGGCTTTTTTTTTTTCCCCCTCTTTTCCTCTTCTGGCTCTTTCTGTGTGGACTGAAAAGGAAAAGGTACAGTAACACTGCACTGTGCACGTACCCTGCATGAACAACTCCTGTTTTGCCCAGTTTGCATGTTTGCAATTTAAGATGCCAGATAAGCAGCGAGTAAGGCAGCGCAGTAACCAGTCAGTGGGTGATACTGCTGGCTGCTCTGGGAATTGGTTTTTGAATGCATGTGCATAGCACACTTTGAAAATTCTCCAGGCAAGAAAAGGAGAGGAACAGGTAAACGTGCTATTTATAATGTCTTAGGGCAGCAGGTCCATAGCTATCTGTAAAGGTATTAATTTGGGGCACAACAAAGGCTCTGCCATGAGATCACCATCCATCTGTTTCTACCTGACAGCTGTTAAGTGGGACCACTATGGAGTAGGAACCCACTTCAAAGAGCCACAAACCGGAAACTCTGAAACCTGTGCAAGCAGACAGCAACTTCTAAAAGCCCTGTTTATGCACCAGTTATGCTGCTAACGAGGGAGCAGTGGGTCCCTGATGTAGCCACAAGCTGCCCCACTTAACTCGTGCTCTGAGTAATCATTTCACTAGCTTAAGCTGAGGGCAGGAGGCGAGGAGCTCACCCATTAGCTCACCATCTATTGTCCTCCTTATCCCCCAACCCAAAAGGGATATACGCCCTGGGAGAGCATTTACTGGCACTGTGCCTAATAAAGGTGGGAGGAAAGTTGCTGTTTGTAACACCTGAGTAATTCTGCAGGAAATAAAGCAGGCCTTTCAAACTCAGGAAAGTCATGGCTCAAGGAAAGATCTTGATGAAAACCTGGTGATCTGAGAAGTGAGAGCTTCTGGAGTGCTATGTGTATTCCTTTCTGCTGGAAAGTGACTTCATATTCACAAACTTGGTTTTATTCTTTACTTGTAGAGCTGTATCAAAGTGCCATCTCATTTGATGCCAGACTTTGAGAACAACACACATAGTTATTGCCAGAATTTTTTTCAGATGAAAATTTGCTTTACGTCAATTGCAAAATTAAAAACATTTTTTGGCAATTGATAGCCACCTTTGCTTCTAACACCTGGAAAAAGCTTTTTGTGCTTAATCCTGAATATGCCTTAGTTAAAAGATGGTAATATTAATTTGGAAAATCATTAGGGTTATAACCTTTTGCTTTTATGCAGTTTTACTACTTTACCAGTTGATTAGTAGGAGCTTATTGATACAGGTGTCTTGCTTTGCTTTGGAAACAATTCCATCCATCTTATTTAATGGTTCCTCCTTATGTCATCTTTTCACTGGCTGGAAGGAAGAACAAGTACTAGCATGGGTTTCTGGGGTTAGCTTTCAAGTGATCATTTCTCAACTCTGAAAATGCATCTCTGGCATACAATGGGCACTTCCTTCTTAGGAAAAATAACTTGAGTCATACAAAGCATTTAATTCTGGGGCAGAGTGGGGTCTTGTTTATTTTGAATTGACACTGCGGGTGAGGGAAGAAGAAAAGGGATTTTAAAGTTCATGTAGGTGTACATATTAAGATGTGAAGCTGGGCTGAAAGCAGTAGTGATCCCGGAGCTGCTGCCCTTTTCTGTGTGAAAGCTGTGAAGGATTCTCCTTTTTCATGCTTTACAGGAAACAGGTTACTGATCGACTTACTGACAGGTTTAAGCTGAAGTGGAAGGAAAAGAATGTGATTCACCGGTAACAAAAGCAGCAGTATTTGTCTTATTTTAAAACATATTTCTATGGTTAGCAGATGGCTGTTTTGTAAATGAACTGTAATTCCAGACCTCTGGAATAGGAATTATTTCTTTGGGACCTGAAGGACACCGTCTGGAGAATACCTCTTGGGGGAACTTGTTTTCCAGCTGTAGCTCTGTGTTTTCTGAGCTTCCATGCAAATCTTCTGTGATTTTTCTTCTTTGACCCATTCTGATCTATGCCATGTACACCCTTGTCACAGTGATGTCAAGGTGTTTTCTGGTAGCATGGCAAAGGCTGATGTTTATTTCCATCACATGGCTTCTGCTGACACCTTATCCTAATAAGGAGAGCTGTGTGCAGAGGCAGCGGCCTTAATTTTGAAGTGTTTCCACTGCCTTGTGCTTGATTAATAGAAGTGGTGGCTGAAACACTCTGCCTGGCCCCTGGAGCAGAAGGTGGTGTGGTTTGCTGTTCCTCCATGGCACCAGACTGACCTTCAGGATGACTCTGTGCTGTGCTTGAATGGCAGATGCGATGAATTGCACGTTGCTTTTCTCACTGTAGTGATACTGAAGTAGTTTTGGCTCTATGTTTCTCTTACATATTGAATGAGGGCAGCCACTCACAGTGTAGTCACTTGAATTGTACATATCCTTTGTTTAGTTAAACATGAGTGTCAAGGCTTATACAATCTAGGAATCTATTCAAGCAGTAACTTGTGTGACTGTCAGAGCTTTTGGAGCTGCTTCTATACATGTAGGTTCAGCGAGTTTGAACCCTCACATTCTCCTTGGTTTTCAGAGGATTTTACCTTGAACAATGTCACATTCATGTGGAAAGCTAATGAAAAGTAGTGTTTTACGCAGTTTATGGTTATTTAACAGTGAAAAACAATCTACCTGTAGTTTAGATGAACATCTCTTACAGTAAAAGCAGTATCTTCATGAAATGTTTTTAAGTGTAAACAAGCAAATGTCAGTTCTCATTTGAAAATGCAACTCCCCTGTTCCTTGTCTGGCGTAAGCCAGGCTGCAGAGGAAGAAAGAGGAGGTGCTTCCTTCTTCATACAGGCACAGCAGGGCAGAAGTACGTGAAGAACAGGTAGCTCTTTCCAGAACTGCCCACACTGCTTTTCACCTGAGGAAGAGATAATGATTTTCATTAAGATGGTCAACCAAAGGCACCTTTCTCTTTTCCTCCCTCAGATTTCAAGAGCTCTTCAACATTCACAAGAATCCTGATATATCTGAGCACCCATAACATATGGTGTCTTCTTGACTACTATTGTCATGTTTTAGGTCTAAACTGACAGTTTTCTGTAATACCTGAGTCTTCCTTGTGCATTTGTAAGACAGAAGCATGGCCTTTCTGCCTCTCCCAGGCCCTGTTTCACTTGGTGTGCAGAACAAGGGGTGTTTGTAACACCCACTCTATCCCTACTACCTCCCTGCTAACACTACCCAGATTTTACAGGAAAAGCAGTTTTTTGCTTTCTTTTGGGCTATAACAGGAGATGAGTTTATTGAGGTAGATGCAGGAAGATAAGGAATAGAGTGGAACAAATATTTGAACTTGGTCCGAATGTCTTTTTTCTCACCCTAAACAGTGCTTTAGAGTAATCCATGAATTCAGGTACTTTTCTAGCTAGTGTTTATTTTGCTCCTCCCACTGATTACTACTCATACTGTTAGAATTTGAAAGGTGATTTCCACTGTGTGTGCACTCAGCCTGTGTGTGCGATCAACCTGTCCATGCAAATTGCTGAATACATCACTTCAGACTGGGGAAGAAGTGAGAAATAAATTCATGCTCTGTTTCACATTTAGTACATTGCTAGTAGTGCTGCAACTTGGAGAAATGTATCCTGTGCCTTGGGCAGTTCTTCCAGGGGGTTTCTGGTGCTCAGTTGCTGCCTGTTCCCTGGATCCTGTCCTTCTTATTCCTTGTTCAAGGTAAAATCCTGTACACAGTGTTATTGTGGAGCTTCTGATGTATTTCAGATTCATAGTGTTCATTACAACAGTCCCTATAAAACATCTTTTCTTCTTCCCCCACTAAAAGCAGGACAAAAGTGGAGAGAGGTGGAAAAAGCAGATCCACAACATTTGTTCTCTTTGAAGATCAGTGGACTGAAGCCAGGCAGATGGTTATCATTCATAACTCCTGAAGTGCTTGTAAAGCAATTTTTAGTCTCATGGCAGACACATACCAGAACTTGCATGACAAGAGTACTGTTGGTTGTTGTCTGCAGTGGGCAGGCAGGGCATGGCCATGCAGCAGTCCAGTCCCCTGGGAGGCTGTGCAGGCAGTAGCACCTCCTTTGCAGTAGCCTGTGTCTTGGGAAAGGAAGTTCTGTCACAGTGCAGTGATCAGCACTGCTTCCTTATCAAGTCAGACCTGTGTGCGTTAGAACTCATCAAGCATTTTAACTGTGCAGCTTGGGGACACAAGCTCATTTTCCCTCCAGCTTCTGGCCATTATCCGTAAAACTGAGGAATAAAAGTTACATAAAACTACACTTAGAAGAAGCATATGTTGGGAGTTATACTTGATGTTCAGATCAGCATCAGAAGTATAAGCCTCAGAAGATAGAATTAATTTTCTATCATCTTCCTTGCTGCAATTTAAGCACCATTGCAGATCAATAAAAGGAAAGCTACCTCTTGCTTTGATTTTTCTGGTAGTTTCTTGCTCAGTTTGTAATACCCCTGCATTGCCATATTCCCTGTGCCTGTTTTGTAGCTTTAAAAATAATCTTTGTATTTCTCTGGCAGACAGTGTCCCACTATCTCTGTACTAATATGTGCTCTCATCTTGTAAACTCTACAGAACTCAATTGTAAGCCTGTGAATCATTGATGTACCCCCAAGTGAATTGTGTATGTAAATAATTGCATGATGTTAAATTTAATCATTGCTCTTTCTTTCTCTTTAATTTCTTACTTCTACCCTAGATCAAAACCAGGCTCTTCGGCTGTGTCTGGGCAGCACTGCTGTTGGGGCCCAGTATGGGGCTATCTCTGCTCTCAGTATCAACAATGACTGTTCGAGGCTCCTGTGTGGCTTTGCAAAAGGACAGGTAATTCCCATAGGATGAGATGGTCCAGTGCCCTGTCCTAGTGCATTACCAAGAGATTCTCCAGAGGTGACAATAGCTCCAAGCCAAACACATTCAATATGTAGCTGTTTATTGGTTTTGTGTTGAGAAGCAGTATGCGTGGCTTGATCTGCCCAGAGCTTTTTTGGCCAGCCAATTCCTGCATTCAGTGACCTAACTCAGATAAATGATTTGGGTTGGGTTTTTATAGAGGAAATGGATAATGCAGAATATAGTGAAGGATTCAGTTAATCACAGCTCGTTGTGGCAAATGTCCTGCTCCTGATAAACTGAAATGTGCAATGACAGGACAACCAACTTAGTCTTCCTAGGTCACGTTGAGATTTATGCTTTGTAATTAAAGCTAGTTTTTACTGTGGTGATGACTTGAAATTCTTGAAACTCATATCTAGCCCCAAAATTAATTTTTACTAATACCATAAAAATTACTGTTGTAGTCTTGCACCCTTCTCTGAACCTAAGGAGAGAAAACAATTCCTAAAGAACAATTATAAGACTAAAACTAAAGCAAAACGGATAGAAGTTAACTTGGTAAAATTGTAAGGTCCATGGAACACAAAGAAGGATGCTTTGTTTTTCTGTTTAGTTTCATTTCCCTTTGCTTCTTTGGCTTTCACATCCGTTCTAGATAAAACATGCTCCAGTGCCTGTGATAGGGCTAAATGAGACACTGCTCCAGACCATGTGGAAATACAGATCTGATCCATGCAGAGCAGTGGCCTGTTTTAAATGATACTCAGATGAAATATTTTGGAGCAGCACTTCTGAAACATCTGGTCTATGAGACATTGATAGATGTTACATGGAACCATATAAAACAGTATTCCCAATAAAAAGTTTGATTCAGATTGCCTGAATTTAATATCCAAGCTCAAGCCAGGCTGTTTACTCCTACCTGACCTGTCATGCTGGGCGAATGCAGGAGCAGTGACAAGGTTCATGGTGAGAGTGTAAGCAGGGAAGTTAACTGCTTGTAAAAATAGCGTAGGAACAGATTTTGGATCCACTCTCCTTGATATGAAGACCCTATTAACCTGGGATGATATTGGGAATATAGAAGTTTACCATGTACTAATGCACAAGGTAATGGAGAGAGCCCCTTCACAGTAAACGTGTACTAAGAACAATCTGCTTGCAGATCACAATGTGGGATCTGGCCAGTGGGAAGCTTCTACGATCAATAACAGATGCCCACCCCCCAGGAACAGCTATTTTGCACATCAAGGTAACAAACACTACATGTATTCATTCTGTGATTCTATGATTCTATACTAGTTTCTTTTTTTCTCTTAAACACACTTGTGTTCAGTCAGACATGTTGACCTTCCTTGTGTGGAACTTTTAGGTTTATAGATGAGAGCAGCTACCTAGGAGCTATATGGTGATAGTATCCAGAGGTGAGAAAATGGAGCAGAAAATCTATTTTAAAAAGAAACTGAGTGTTTTGAGAGCTGAAGTAATTGTATTGCTGGGGGTTGTACTGTAACAAACAACAGTCGCTGTCTGTTTGAGCTCCTCTCTCTGATGCCAACATTTATGAGGAATTAGTTGCTAGCATACATTTCTCTAAAACCTGCTGTGATTTGAACCAGATACATGGCTTACCAACTTTAAACTTAAATGAATCTGAATTGTAGAAAGTAGCTTCTGTCAGCAGTTTTTCCAATTACTTGTTGGGAATGTTTGGATTGAAAGAGAAATCATCTGTGGCTTCCTCTTCATCATAGTGTTGTCACACACAGAAACTCATATCTGATTTTGTACATGTCTTTGTTATAAGTGGACCTCTTCCACCAGAGCGTAATGCTCCTTGGCAGCCTGGTCAGAGCAGTGACACTGGTGCATCACACAAATTCTTCTCTCTCTTCTCCTTTCCTAGACCTTGTTTGAGACATCCTGGATGCATAGTGTCACACGGAACTAGTGTAGTGGGGCATGTTGCTCAAGGACAGGTTCTGATGTACTGGTTGGTCTCACCTGGCTAACCAGAAATGTTCTGTGGATGTGAAGGTGCCCTCTTCCATGCTTCTGTCTCTGCTATCCTTGCCTTGTGCATAAAGATGGATATTCCCCTGTGCCAGGTCCTCTGCTCCTAGTTGTCCCCCTTCTCTGGCTCATAACCTGGTGGCAATACCAGCATTGAAGGGGACTCAGGCACTGCTATAGAAGCCAGATGCTTGTGCTGCTAGATGCTGGGTTGTAAAGTCCTCTAGAGCAGTGTCTCAGCTGTGGTTGTGACCCTTTCTTATTTTGATTATTTGGTATCATTAGTAGTTCTGGATGTTTCTGATTTTGGTCTGTTTGTGGCTGCAATCAGACACCAGTGCTGGCACCAACTCCTGGGCTTGTGCTGCTCTAGTGGTAACACAGGTTTTGGTATGCTTTAGTTCTGAGCTGCAATAGAAAGTAGTTGAACTTTGGTAACAAAATCTAGCAGTAGGACTTGCTGGGGGGGTGAAGATGAAACACAAACCCTTGCTTTTCTCACACATCATGTAATTGCCTCAGCTCTGCATGTAAAATATGTCTTTCTGGTAGATACAGTGCTTGTACTTTTGTGTGCTGTTAATAATGCCACAGATATATTTTTCTATCCTTTTTTTTTTCCCAGCAGTTTATTTCTTAGTGACACTTCTAATCTAATTATCTGCTCAGTTTACAGATGACCCAACGCTTGCAATTTGCAATGACAGCGGAGGCTCCGTATTTGAACTGTCATTTAAGTAAGACAATAACTCTTAAGTACCTGTAGAAAGTACAAGAAACTAATTCTGGGTCATAGTTTCTAAAACCCAAGCAAAAAAATTCTCACTGGAATAAATATGCTACTGTCCGAATTTTGAAGGTGTGATTTAGGGCTGCAGTGTAATTTCACAGCTGAAGTAAGATGTTATCTGGCAGTGTGATAGCAAAGAATAGCCTAAGTTATTAAGGTATCAATCAGTGTATTTTCCAGAATCTTGGCACATTCCTTGTGGGCTCTTGGTAGTTGCCATAAAAGTGCTGCGTCTTAGTTTTCCTTATTTTATTAGTGAGAGCTGCCCTGCAGTAACTGCTTCTTTTCTTCTTGGTCTCTTCAAGAGAAGGGACAAGGAGGAAGGATTGACAGTCTAGGGGATCCGATCATGTCCTGGAATTTCCAGGACATGGAATAAGATCTAAAGCAGTCTTGTCTGTAGTTGAGCAACTTACGTGACTGCTTTTAGTGACAAACTAAAAGTGATCCCTGGAGTTGTGTAAAGGACTTCTTAAAAATAGTATTTACGAAGGATGGCTCTTGAGATTTCATGAGGTTGTTGGGTTGATCTCTTCTTGATAGCTGGCCACCAAGCTGATTTCTTTTCTTTGCAGGAGGGTTATGGGAGTGAGAACATGTGAATCTCGATGTCTCTTCAGTGGCTCGAAGGGGGAAGTTTGCTGTATTGAACCATTACACGCAAAAGTTGAGCTGAGAGACCATCCTATCACCCAATATTCACTGCTAGCCATGGCCTCCCTGACAAAGGTAACTTGCTGCATGCAGAAGGCTTTGTGTAAGAAATCGCGAAGGAGAAGTTTGCTGGTATATGCTCAAACTTTTTAATTTGCCTTTCTATTTTTCTTGAAGATACTGGTTATTGGCCTGAAACCGTCTCTGAAGGTGTGGATGACCTTTCCCTATGGTCGTGTAAGTAATGAAGTCAAAGATCTGCTTTTTGGATTATGGCTACAAACGGTTTCTAAAGTGAAGGGGATGAGATTAGGTCCAGGTCTTTGGTATTGTTACTTTATCAGCATGCAGTAAACTCTGCATTGTGGAATTGCAGTGATAATCTGTTGGTCTGATGTGTGCAGTTTGTGGGCAGAGAGGAGGTTAAAAGGCTGCTTTCAGCTCTACCTCTGTGAAGATGCTGAATTTCTCCCCTAAGTAGGAAGGGAGTAATGAAGAAGCCCCTTAGCTTCTTGTCTTCCCTGCTGCAGCCTGAATGCACCCACAGGTGGAATGTTCACCTGATTATGGCTGCAGTCACCTCGGACTGGGGCTATTGCTTTACATAAGAACAATACAACAGAACCCTTAACAACAGGGACAGAAACGAAGTGGAAACAGAGCACTCAACAGTCTTCTGAACTCTTGATTATGTGCTTTCACTAGTTGCTGGTTTAATTCCTCTTGGAAAAGCAGCTTGGGGAAGATGTGAGAATACTAGACTGCAAGAATGGAGTCAAGGCTGCTGGCAAGCTGCAGCTTGTTTTAGTCCATCAATCTACATGTGAGATTGGACCTACGGTATGCAGCTAGGACACAGGTTTTGTTCTAACTGGCTGTCCACTTTGCCAAGAGGCACATGTTGCCCCTAAACCATGTAGTTGGACTGAAGAGCACAGCTCCTGCTCAGCTACCAGCAGACCAGGAAATTGCTTTGCAGCCTGTGTGTGTACATGGCAAGGTCATTGAGTATCAGCTGATGTGGCCTGGAACTGAGGTTCTGCCCTGCGTACCTTAAATACTGTCTGTGCTTTTTGTCTAACAGATGGACCCTTCTAGTGTCCCTCTTTTGGCATGGCACTTTGTGGCTGTACAGAACTCTGTGAACCCCATGCTTGCATTTTGTCGAGGAGATGTTGTTCACTTTCTTCTGGTAAGCCTTGGATGTTTTATGCTGCTTTTCAGATAGTAATGTCTTATTCACATATTCAGCTGACTGAGCCTCTGTCTTAGTGACAGTATGGTATATGTGCATGGTAGGGATGTCTGCAGCTTGCAACCAGCTTAGGAACACATACATGTTGGTCATTGCTCTTCAGCAAGCAGGGGTACCCTTCCCTGAGAATCTGGAGGTATGAGCTTTATGCATTCCAGAAGTGTTGATTTGCAGCTTATCTCATTTCTACTATAAGTAGAAGAATGTGAATTGTTTTCAGGGAGACTGTGTGAATTTGAGATACCTTTTTTTTTTTTTTTTTTTTTTGCTTTAAAACATGAGTCTGGAAAAAACTTGTATAAACCACTAAGAGTCAGCAGCTTTCAGGTCCTGTTGGGATGTGACTTTAGAGCATGCTGCCTGTCCTGTTTAGATCTGCGGAAGTTACACGTGCAGATATGTTTGAAGATGATTTCAGGTCTGATTTCAGTATAAGAGCAGTACCTAGGCTTCAGTAAATGGCATTTTGGCTTTGGAATAGTAACTTCGTTTCCCAGCTCTGCTGTCATCTTGGACCTTAAGCTTTGCTCAAGCACCCAAACATTGTGTTGTCTGGATTAAATCCTCTTTCTTCTCTATCCTCTCTTCTGATAAATCTGGGGAGAAAGAAAAGGATGTAGGTTTAAGCCTGTCTTGCTGGAGATGTGCATGTAATAGTATGAGCTTCTGCACAGATACCCAGCTCGGCTATGGCCAGTGGTCCTGCTCTGCTTATGTGTTACTAAACAGCAGCCATGTTACTTGAATTCAGGTCCCATTTGCTGTACTTCAAATTGTCAGAAGGTAAAACCCCTTATTTCCATTCGCAGAATGCTTTTTTTTAAAATGATGATAAATTAAAGCCAGTTTCATATCAGTGTTCTGTAGTTCTGACTTTAATGAGCAGAAAGTACAGTAGTTCTGCATGGGCTGAAAGAACCCATGACTGGCAGTTGTCATGCAATATCTCCCTTCAGTTCAGTATTCCAGTGGGACTAGGCCTCTTGGGAGTCAGTGAATGAGAACCAGTCCTCCTTTGGTGCTCTCTCTATGAGCTCTGGAGGCTTGCACCCATTTTAGAAACTGAATTGCCTCAGATAATACTTGAGGTGGGGCTGAAGAGAATAATCCCTTCAATGCATGTAGTGCCAACTTGTTTATAGCATCCAACTCTTGTAGAACAAATAAATAGTTTAAAATTGACCCAGCAGAGGGCATGTATTTTTACTGCCCCCAGCCCAGAGCCTTCCTTTTCCTCGCTTACATGAGTGCTTTTGAAAGTGAGACATCACACTCCATTTGAGAAGTGTATGTGCTGCTACTGCACACTCAATGTGTCTGAGTGGAGCTCCAGATTCCTGGAGCTGGTGTGATGCCCTCTGGGAAGAAAGAATTTGAGCTGAAGAAAGTCTCTGAGTTTGAGTCAGACTTGTCCAATTTCTCTTTTAGGTGAAGAGAGACGATACCGGTGCAATACATGTCACAAAGCAGAGGCAGCTTCATCTACACTACGACCTCATCAACTTTACTGTGAGTCTCAGTAGTACAGAATGGTTATTTTTTCTGGTTTGCACTAGTTTTCTCATAAATGTATCTCAATAGCCCTTAGTTCTCTACCATTGGCTTTACAAATGTAGCATAAGAAGTGGATGTGTTATGTGGAGCTACCTGAACCAAAATGCTCTTAAACCTGGGACTCAGTGGAAAACCAGCACAAGCGAAATAGCAAGTAGTAGCTAAAGGATAAAAAATTAGTAGCACGGAGGCAACAATACTCCTTTTTCTTGGAAAGGAGGGTTAGTATTTTTGAGGAAATGTTTTCAAGATCCAGAGAGAATCTGGCAAGAAAGTTCCTAGGGGTTTTTTTGTTCTATATTCTCAGTAAAAAGAATGCAAGCTTCTGTGTAATTGGCTCAGTAAAATCCTAGTGTTTCCATATGTGAGTGTTTGCTAAAGCACCAGAATTGTTTGATGCTTTCAACACCAAAAAAAAATTGTTTGATTCTTAAACACATTTACAGAATACAGCGAGTAAAGCATGAAAGGCCAAAATACCAACACAGACATCCACATCAGCTGGAATTTGAAGTTTGTAAACAAATATGCTCAGCTGTTTATAAAAAATACTGTAAAAGTGGTGTAAAAAAAGCCTTTTTATTTGCAGGGTTTTGAACATAAAAGTTCATGCCACAGAACGTGAATGACAGGGTTTGAGTTAAACTTAGATGTGCTATTCCTCTTTTGAATGTGTCCTGATGCCGTATTTCCCTCTTAAGGGACTTGAGAACAGGCGTTGAGGTGCTGTAGTAGGCTTGGTTTTCAGGCCTTCAGACAGAAAGTGTGCTAGAACATAAATAGTGCACCAGGAGGACAAGAACTCTGGTGGATTGCCGTTTGTCTCCAGATGTTCTCTCTAAGAAGGTTCCCTGTATTTTTTCTCAGTATAAAAGCTGATACTCCAGAAGGATCCTCCCTACCTTTACCTTTGGAGTTATGCATGGGTGCTGTTGTGAAGTGACAGTGTATAGTAACAAAGCTACTCGCCATCCTAGAATTTCCAGTATTGATACTCACAGATATGGCCAGAGCCTGTTTAGTTTGGCTTAAATTGTGTGTTGCTGAAATCTGTGCTTTGTTGTTTTTTCAGTGGATAAACTCACGGACAGCAGTGCTTCTGGACAGTGTGGAGAAGCTGCATGTTATAGATCGTCAGACACAGGAGGAGCTGGAGACCATAGAGATCTCAGAAGTTCAGCTAGTGTACAACAGCAGCCACTTCAAATCCCTGGCTACGGGAGGCAATGTCAGCGAAGCCCTGGTAGGCCCAAATTGTCTGCTTGTGTTAGGCAGCTCTGTTTCAGGTATACTCTAATTGGAAGCCTGGAGCTTTGGAAAAAGCCTTTTTGAAGCATCTCAGAAATCATACATGGTATTGATGTGGTCAGCTAACAGACAGTTCATGTTTCTTTTTGTGCACTGGTGTTTTTGGGAGCTGCTCTTAAGTTACCAAGCTTTGGAATACTTTGTACAGGAAAAAAAGCTGATGTACTTTATTCTTCAAGAGATACCTATAGCCTTTTGTACTTTGTATGCCACAGATACTCTGCCATAGTAGTGTCTGTGCAGTACATGTTCCCTGTCCTGGAAGCTGCAACAGTTCAAACATTGTGTTTTCTATTTTTGCCTGTTTTGTTTATTTGTTTTTCTTTTATTTTGATTTTCATGCTTGTTAGTTATTTTGTTGCACCCTGGCCCTTGTGGTGTCTGGACATGTTTTATTTCTGAAGTAGGTGTTAATTTCAGTGCCTCCTGATATCTCCAGTAACCCACATGTGCCTTTAGCAAACTTGCTTTGATGTGGTATTTGTATTGCCATAGAATTGTGGAGGTTTTTTTGAAGTCATAGTTGTGGGAAGAGTTATTGCTTTCAGTAGAGTAAATGTTTGTGTTCTATTTTGGAAACAGTTTGCCAAGAGTGTGTGTAGGAAAGGGCCTTCTATCATTGCATTCAAGCCTCCCAGTGCTTCCTTCCCCAGAGATAGTACAGGAGTTCTGAAATTCCACAGCTGGACAAGATGGTTCCTATTCAATTCTGCTATAGCCTGTGAGATTTGCTGTGCCAAACTACTAGCAGAAGGCTTATGTGGGCCTATAGCAATTGCAAGCCCAGTGTGTGGTCATGGCTCGGCTCCAGAAGTCCAAGGAGAGAAGTGTTTTCAGTGCAGAATGGCAGAATTTCATAAGGGAGATCTCCCTGTCATGGTTCTCTTTAGCACCAAAGAAATAGTGCCTCTTCCAATCTGATTGGACAGATCTATGGAGGACTCTTTGCAGCCTTTTAGATCTACAACGTTGCTGCTTATCTGGCTTTCACTGCTTTGTCTGCTTCCCACAGTAGTACTGTTGTCATTATTTCTGCTGCAGATGCATATTGGGGAAGAAAGAGTCAGAAGGTGGAGTCTAGTCTGAATGAGCTTATATACTGCCTGCTGTGTGATCTGGAATTGTGAGGCACAACCTTACAGAACACAGCTATAGGTTGGCACTAAGGTGGTATATGAGCTGTCTGTGCTGGGATATGTCATTACTTGGAGTTTTGCACTCAATTCCAGAAACTCTGCTGTGTTCTGTGATGACTTCTGGTGATTATCCTCAAAGCCAGAGATGTGTGGCTTGAAAAACTGGCAGGCCCAAAGAAGTGCTGCCTGTTAAAATGCTATTGTGATTCTAAGAAATGCCTCTACTTAATGAAAGTCCCTGGGATGGACACAACTTTTCAGCAGTGGGAAGAGATCCAGGGAGCTTCGCTACCTGACCATACTGAGAAAAGCACAGGACAAGTAACTCTACGCTGTGTAACTGTGCAACTGAGTGGGAAGCAAGCACTGCCCATGGGGTAAAATCTCAAATTTTGATGTGATCCTCCATTTCTCATGCCGTTTGAACACTAGTTACTGGCATTCAAACTTCTGTTGTGGCAACTTCAACAGTATTCTTTCCATCTGTGTCTCCTACACGTTTGCTCTTGAGGAAGATCTGTGAAGGAGCAGATGGCAAGGGAAGAGCCCCCATACCTTTTTTTTCTTGCATCTGAAGATAGACACAGAGCAATGCTTGAGGGTCCTTATGATTCTCTCATGTTTTCTGGGCAACCAGAGCTCAGTAGCACTTCAAGCTGTATTCACAAGCAGAAAGGAGTGACAGCAGAGCTTTTTTACTCTCTGCTGCCCAGCAATCTGTGGTGTTCTCTCCCAGTCCTCATTTTGATGTTTGAATTACAAAGTATGTCTAAAGTTCAAGTGTGTATATGATTCTTGGGAAACTAAAAACACAAAAAGGAGTTTTACTTGTATGTAACTTTCTTCCCTGTAGGCACTGGTTGGAGAGAAAGCATGTTACCAGTCCATCAGCAGCTGCGGTGGTCAGATCTTTTACCTTGGAACTAAGGTAAAGGTGGGGAGTTTTAAATGAAAATACAGGTCATTCATTGTTAATAGTAGCTCATCTTCTGGAGAAATGCAGTTTTTTATTCTGTGGAGATGTGGATAAGGGATGGGTTCTTTGTGCACTGTAGAGTCATCATAATCATAGACTGGTTTGGGTTGGAAGAGATCTTAAAGCTCATCTAGTTCAAACCCCCTGTCACGGGCAGGGACATTTTCCACTGGACCAGGTTGCTCCAAGCCCCTGTGTCCAACCTGGCCTTGAACACTGCCAGGGATGGGGCAGCCACAGCTTCTGTGGGCAACCTGTGCCAGAGTCTCAACACCCTCTCTGGGAAGAATTTCTTCCTAGTATCTAATCTAAATCTATCCTCTGACAGTTTAAATCCACCCCCCCTACGTGTTGTGGGATTAAAGAAACATGCAATAATTTGATTTTAGCTGAGGTATGGGCTAAATGAGACATGGTCACAGTTTCACAGCATCTTGGTTTATGCTGCTTCAGGGTAGACTTAGCGTTACATTACTGACATCTCTCCTAAGCTTCAATTTTTCTGTCCTAAATGCACTAGTGGGTAAACAGAAGAAAATAAGACAGCAGGGAAAACTAGACTCTGTTGCATGAAATGATGAAAGGAATATACTATTCACTTTCCCTGTCCTGCAGTGCAGGCTGTCTGTGAAAAAGAGAGAGGTGGCTTATAGGGTGGCATGTGGAAGTAAGGGAAGAAGTGAGGGGCAGTATCTTGGAACACGTGTTGTAAGGCCATGTGAGGAATTATTTTCTATTAAATATGAACATCCAATTTATTCCTGCCATGCTGAGCTTGAGAATTGCTTTACTTAGTTTCATCTAAATAACTTTTTTTTTTCCTTTCTTTTCTAGTCAGTTCATGTCATGACATTGAGAAGCTGGAGAGAGGTATGTTGAGAGGAAAACTGTACAGCTTAGGTTTGAATTGCTTGAGAGGAGGGAGGGAGCATTTGTGAAGCATGTTTTGCGCACTGTACTCAGGATCCCTGATTGCTGCATGCAGCCAGCACTACTTTCCAAGTTGGGATGCTGTGGGACTCCTGCTTGCATAAATTTGCAGGCTGAATGGAGACCTTGTTCTCCCAAGCAAGACATAATGCTTGCCGTGTGTCATCTTCTGCTAACAAGTTACTGCGATGTATGGCTTTGGAGGACTGAGTAAATGTAAGCCTTCTGTCTGCCAGGTAATACACAGGAGCAGAAGGAAATCTGGTTCACTGTATTTTGTCTCCAGCTACTGCAGGAGCCACATCATAAAATCTAACACAGACTACTTAGAAAGTTCACTGGATTTTAGATCCTTGTTCCTCTTGATAGAAGATTAACTTTGTAACATCATTTCTCTGACAGCTGAAACGTTATCAATTTCTACATTAAATTTCTTAGTGGTCCATTTATGCCTATTTGTTCCTGTGGTGTTTTTTTCAGTTTACAGTATGTTTATTCGATGTATGCATGTTCTCTCTCAGACTCTGTTTTGCAAGGCTAAGCAAAGCTCCTTTATCATTCTCTTGTAAGAACATCTTCCCATTCCTTTCTTCTTTCCTAGTCACTGTTCTTTGTACCTCCTCTCTGCTCAGTATCTTGAACTGTGGCACATACTGTTCTGGGTAGGGTCTTACAAATGACATGCACAGTGTCACTGGGAAATGCTGGTCATAAATTGGGAGGGGATCTCCTTTTCTGTAATACTAAGGTCCAGTATTACTTGTTATTTTAGAGGGTTGACCACCTTCTGAAACAAGAGCGTCTCACTGATGCCCTGGCTCTAGCTTGGTCTTTTTATGAAGGCAAAGCAAAAGCTGTAGTAGGTAAGTTTGGGTTTTCTACTATTTTTTTATGGGAGGGTTTTAACCTATGCATGTACAGAAATCACTTTTTCAGGGGGAGAAAAAAAGATAATTAAGAAGAGAAAGTAGGATGTGCTGCTTTGGATTTGGCAGAAACAAGTTTTATGTGGTTTGATTAGGCTTTTTGAGAGTTGTAGTCTCATTAGCAGCCTGCTGTTTTCAGAAGAAAATCAGACTTGTTCTGTGCTGTGATTCCTGTCTGTTGTCACTTTGCCATTAAGGAGGTAGATCCAGGTGTTGAATATTTAGCCTGCTAAAATATTACTTGAAGGTCATGCATGACCTGTAGGTAATTTTCACTGCGAAGTTCTGTCAGCTCTGCCAAGCAGGTACTTTCATTTAAGTCTCTTCTGACTATACAACTGACTGAAAGAACTGCTTTGGCACCAGTTTTCCTACGAAGGAGGAAGCTTTGTGAGCATTTAGCTTGTTATGATAAACATGTTAATTATGCCAGAAACTGCCACTTGAATGGTCTGACTTGGACTGGACACATAAACTTTTCAGCAAATAACTTCTGATGGTTTTGACAGGTGAGACTCAAGTTCTTGGGTTAAGATCCTCCTACTGTGAAATTGCTGGTATATCAAGATGTGTCTTGTTTTAATGAGTGGTTAGAATGCAATTAAGCAGATAGTTTTTCAGTATTCAAAGAATTACTGTCTTTTTAAGTTGGCATTTAAGAATTTTTTTTTCCCCTTATAGTGCACTTAATTCAGCTTCTTTGCATCAAGGCGTCCTCCAGCAGTTAGCCTCATGTACGCAGTCTTTGACAGCCCTCAACGTTAAACAGCACTCTAGTCTGTTCTTGCCATTCCTATGCTGGAACAGTCTTTACATTGGGAGAATAGGCTCTTCAGAAGATTGAGCTAAAAGTAGAACACAAAACTGTGTATTTAGATATCCTGACCTCTGCATCTCGAGGGTAATGGTGTTAGCATCTTAACTGTGGGATTTTTGTCTTTCCACTGATAGCTTAGATGAGAAAAGCTTCATGGTTTTCCTTTTTGCCCTCATTCTTTCTAGGCTTGTCTGGGGACACAAGCAAGCGGAAAGCAGTCATTGCAGACAGGGTGAGTCACTGATCTCTTCTTAATGGGATTTTCATGTGTACTGATGTGATACCATGTTGCTGGAAGAAATGGTTTCTGTCCTCCAAAAGTTAATCCATCTAACTCTAGAACGTGTAGATGAGCACCTCTTGCTAAAATTGTGAGCAGGATTTTAGAAGAGACTTGGAAATACCTTTTAGGTAAAGGTGGGGATAAAAGCTGCAGCACTAGCAGATCAAAACATGACATTATCATCCAGGCCTTGAGATCTCTGGTCTCTTCACAGTGGAGAGAAACCTTTTTTGTAGGTAACTCCACAGTTTCCTGACCTTTGGTTGGCAAGTGTCCATCAATGTGTAACTTGCTGACTTGAGATGGAAACTTTGCTCTGTGTATACATGGACATGGAAAAAACTCATCAAGTGATTCTGTTCGGTTGTTAGAGGAACCTTTTTCTGGGAAGGGTATTTTTAAAAATGCACAATTATTGGAATAATTATTCAGTTGTACTTCGCTCTTCGTGTATATTTTACTTGCAGGTGAATAAGTTTTGCTGTTTAAGATACTAAAGCTTTGGGTAAAAATATGGCCCAGATGAGTCTTGTGCTTCAGGATGTGTTCATGTGCCTGAAAATTTGCTGGCAGACTGGCTGCCCAGTTTCTTAGTCAGTTAAAGTTAGTGTAGGCCTTGAGTGTCCCACCAGGCCACTTCTGTGCCGGTCATACCGTTGTCTCTTTGGCAGCCTCTTCTTCCTGCCCACAGTAGTTTCATACCCAAAATGGGGCAACAAAGTTTACAGTTCTGCCAACCCCCAAGTCATTCTATTAAGTGTGCTGCCAAGTAGGGCCTCTAGTGGAGGATTTGAATTAATTTTCTTGTTTATTGTAATTCAGATGGTTGAAATCCTCCTCCATTATGCTGATCGAACTTTGAAGAAATGTCCTGACCAAGGAAAAATCCAAGTTATGGAGCAACATTTTCAGGTACCTTTTAAAATTTTTTAATCAGACTTTGCTGCAAAAATTGTCTAGTTTTGAATAATACTGCTGTCATTCACCTGAACACTCTCTTCTGTTGTGTGCACTAACGATATCAGGACTCAGCTATGGCTAGGCAGCAGAGCAGAACCTGTATGCTTTCTGTCCTCTGCAGAAGTGTCACTAGAGTTTTTCTCCATATGAACCAGCATATGGGAAAACCTGTAACTGTGCCAGCTACCAGCTGATTCAAATAACTCATTGATTCTGCTCTGTATTGGCCAGGCTTCACTTTGTGCTCTGTAGGTTGTGCTATTTGGCAGGATTTTTACCAGTCCCCACAGCTTTTTTATGTTTCTGTTACAGGACGTGGTGCCTGTCATAGCTGATTACTGCCTCTTACTCCAGCGCACGTAAGTCTGAGTTTGCAAGCCTGTCTTCCAAGGCAGACCACCAAATCCACGTAGCCCTGAGTGCTGTCTCCTATAGTATCACATGGTTTAGAGGAATTGTATCATGTCATTGTCACTTCATGTATCACGTCACAGTTTAGAGGAATGCTGAAAAACTGATACTAAAGTCAGGGTACTAAGTACTCAAAAATGTCTTAAGTTTTCATTGATGTGTTGAGGAAAAATTTGCTTCAGGCTTTTTCCCCCACACCATCGCCTTAAGAAAGAAGGTGCTTTGATACGTTTCCTTGTTGTCATCATTTCCCCTGTAACAGAAGGGGGTTTTGCTGCAGCATCCATGCCTGATTTGTTCTGTGTAGCTGCCTGTAACTTGCACCATAGAGCAGCTGAACAGGGCATTCTGCTCCTGAGTTTGATAAATACAGAGAAATTAGAGTTTAGTTTGGAGCCCTCAGAAAGCAGATAAGGTGATTTTAATAAGGTTTATTTGATAACTAAACACTTCTTTCTTCCTAGGGATTTATTATTTAACCAGATATATGATAAGATGAGTGAGAATTCTGTAGCTAAAGGCATCTTTCTGGAGTGCTTGGAGCCATATATCTTAAGTGATAAGCTGATGGGAATCACACCTCAAGTGATGAAAGACTTGCTGCTTCACTTCCAAGACAAGAATAGGCTGGAAAATTTGGAAGCCTGCATTGTGCATATGGATATCACCAGCTTGGACATACAGCAGGTGAGCACTTGTACAGCATACTGGATTGAGTTCCTCTAAATAGATGACAACATACCCTAGTTGCTGATGCAAACTTCTTGTGCTTTTAAGCACAGCCTAGCAAGTGAAAAACAAGGTGGTCACCTTTCAGTAGACAAAACTTACATAGCCCAAGCCATTCATGCCTTTTGGTCACTGATTTGTAACAGAACTTAGCCCTGTGTCCCTTGGATCGAATTCAGTGAATGTGGGAATTAGTGTGGTTGTGTCCATCCTGTACTATGCATGCTCTATGAACTTGTTTTGCTCTCCTAGTTTGTGTCCTGGCATAAGTTAATGCACAGGCAGCTGAATATGTTGGCAACTACTAGTCTGTCAGGATATTCACAATCAGTCTTTCCTCGTTTGAGTACCTTACCTAACATCAAAGGCTGCAGGGTCACAAAAAACAAGTTGCATTTGCTAGTTCAGTGTCTGCCAGCTTGCTCTGCTCAGGTGCTTGCTCTTGCATGACAGAATTAGTGGAGCAAGGAGGTGTTCCTGCTCAGTAGTCCTGTTTTCCTTGTCCAGTTTTCATTCCTACTGCATGGCTTTCCATTCCAAGGAAGAAACTGCTTGGGAACTTGACATAATGATTCACTGACCCAACCAAAAGGCAAACTAGACAGTTAGATTCCATGTTTGCAGCGTGAGCAATAAGCTGGATACTCCCTTTGTGGATTTGGGGTCCTTGCAGAGACTAGTTCTGCAAGCGGAAATTCTCATTCTGCTTTAAGTCATACTGTCAGATGATGCAAATGCAGGGACAGAGATTGCATTTGAGAGACTTGGGAAATAAGAAAACTGAGAGCTAAGAGCAGCTGTGTATATATCTATTGTGCTTTGTTTGCCTTGCAGGTAGTTCTTCTATGCTGGGAAAACCATCTCTATGATGCCATGATCTATGTCTACAACAGTGGGATGAATGACTTCATCAGTCCCATGGAGGTAGGAAAGATGTTCAGTGCAGTGAGTTGGTTTTTTTGTGTTCAGCACACATTCTTTCTGACAAAATGCATTTCAAACTCGTCTTCTCATTCATTGTGGAGGTATTCTTGTTCTTTTTCATTCAAGGGAGAAATCATGTATGATACATGCAGTTTATTTGACTAGATGCAGCAGAGAAGAAAAGCAGTTTATAATTACGATGCTTTAGAACACAAATTTCCCTGCTGAGGTAGCAATGCTCTACAAGGTTAGAGCAGGGAATTTACTTGTGTTACTGAAACAAATATGAAACAAAAGCAGCAGAAAAGTTAAGATGATGTCTTCTGACAGCTTTGTTGCTGGTGGTGAGCCTGGCCTATGTGACATGATGTGCTGAGAAAGCATCAATGTTTTGTGCAATAGGATTAATGGGGGTGTAGGTGTGAGAGCTTGTATGAACACCTTGTGCTTCTTTTTCTTTATACTATTCTTCCTCTGCTGACATATGTTGCATACTCTTATGTGCTTAGGGTTAGATCTGACTGAATTGAAGGCTCTTTTTCCCTATGTCATAACATCAGCTGGGAAAAGCATCCTTTGCCACATCTTGGTGTCCTCTGAGCCATTTAATTGTAAGACGTGGTGAGACAGCAGACTTTCTGTGGAGAAGACACACCATTGACCTCTGCTTTAAACCCATGCAGATTCTTTGCTTTGAGCTTTTCCAGCTGCTTGAGCATTGCTTTCTTTCTTGTTACAGAAGCTGTTCAAAGTCATTGCTCCTCCACTGAATGCTGGGAAGTCTCTCACAGGTACATAATTCTTTCCCTGTAAGGGTTTCTAGTTTTGATATTTGATGTTTTATATATCTCTAGTCACTTCCAACAAAGGGATGCAAGAAGGAAATACATACTCCCCCTGTAAGGGTCTTGGAGAACAGAAAAGTGTTCTAATTTACAGTGTGTTAAACTCCATGTGTGTCAGATGAGATGTTTTGCTAACAGCTGGGAAAAAGAATTTCAACTCACTCTGTTGTCTTGTGAAGAAAAGGTAACAAATAATTCTTGTTTTGTAGATGAGCAGGTGGTAATGGGCAACAAGCTGCTTGTATATATAAGGTAAGGTCCTTTAGAAAGTGTGTGAGGCATTTCCTGGTGGTGGCACCAGGTGTTTAACTTCCTGTAGTTGCAGAATCTTACAGTATGTTTCAAGGTCTGAGTGATTGCAATAGCAATGGCTACTTTGTACAGCTGACTTGAAGTTATCATAGCTTCTTGTTACACATGGTGTGAGTGGACAGGTAGGGTAAAGTTGGTGACTTAGAGCTCAGGTTACTGCTGATATGCTAAGATTGTATCTCAGAATTTGGTTAGAGTATGATTGTCCTGTGTGTGACACAGTGCTCCTTGAACAAGGACTTGCAGCCTGAAAAGCTGTATTTTAGCCCTTTCCACCATGCCTTTTGGGGTAACTGCTCAGTTGCCTGTCAATTGCAAGAGTCATTCTGATATTGCACAGTAGTGATTAATTAGGGAATTTCTCTTTCTGGAATCTACTCAAGATGGTGAACATTAGTCTGCATTACTTCTGCTTCCTAAAATGCAAGAGTAAAGATTTTTTGAGAAATACTGAACTTCCCCCTTACTTTTGTGCTGTGGAATGGCATACCTTCAGTGCACTTCATGCACTGCATTGGCTTATTGTATATTAAAAGCATCCTGAAAACTAACTCAAAAAGTAAACTGATCTCAATCTGTCTAATGTCAGGACATATTAAAAATGCCTCTTCCCTCCTTTTCTATAGCTGCTGCTTGGCAGGCCGTGCATATCCATTGGGTGATATTCCTGAAGATCTGGTACCTTTGGTTAAAAATCAGGTGAGCAACATCTCAGAAGGAAACTTTCCCATATGAGGTTTTTAAAAGAAGCTGCATATGTCTTCTTTCATGGGATTCTGATAGAAAACTATTATCAGTCTGGTAGCTGTATCCTTGTGATTCGAGTATATACCACTGTAAATACCAAACAAACTTTTAGGAAATTAAATCAAAGAGTTGTTGCAATCTGAACAGTTAAACTTAGTATTTTTCCTTCAACTGCGAATTGGGGTGTGGGGGCATAGTTTTTAGTGGCACTAATTTTGATTGGGTTTTGTTTTGGTTTTAACTTTTTCTTTACCACGAAGTTACCAGAAATTTGTTGCTGTCTCTTCTTTCTAAACTTAACTATAACATGTCAAATATGGGGGATCTTCCCTCTTTTCAAATGCATGTAACAGGATTGACAGGAGTAGAAAGTGAGGTAACATCAAAGAACATTAGCTAAATATTCCTTCCTCTGTTTGGCTGTTGGTAAAACTTATTCATGCTTGTCTCTGCTCATCAAGACATTGTATTTGCTGAAGATAAGTTTCCGGCCTTGTGATAACTGCAGATATTCAGCTGAGGTCAAAAGCATGTTGGAGTCAGGTGCTCCAAACTGCATCCTTGTACAATTCCCTTTTCTGATAATCATCAGCTAAAGAGACAGCTTGTTTCGAGACAACTTAAAAGGTAGCCAGTTTCTTCCTCCTTTTGAGAAAAGTAATAAAGCAACTCATGGCTTGATATTTTCCAGCCTTGTGGTGACTGCAAGATCATCCACTTTCTCAGTCTGTTCCATGTCTGGCTAAGAGGCAATAGGCTGGTACTAAATTCCTCTTCATCCACCCATCTTGGCAAACCTTAGTTTGAGAGAGTTGGCCCTGAGCATGTCCAGCTGTTCTGCTTATAAGGCAGAATCTTAGCTCTTAGTCTCTTGTTTATAGACTCTGAATCTGCTTGTTTTGCACCCTGTGGGCTGAGCAAAGGCTGACTACCTATCTCTCATTCTTCGTTGTTCTGCCTAGTTCCTCTAGGAAGAACAGTGACGTAATATCCAAATCATCGTCCCAGGGTGCTGTAGGAACAGCAGCCAATGCCTTAAGGCTTCTGTGTGCTATTATCCTGTAACAGTGCAGGCTTATCATACTGTCCTCCTTTGGGAGGTTTGATTCTGGAGCTACATCTCTTCATATTGTTCTTTACTACCCTATTCAGTGGACATCTTTGGCTGAACTAGATTCATCACACTCTTCCGACTCTGCAACAGTAGCTTTCAACTGGGGAAACAACCTTTTCCATCTGGATTTCCCAGGAGGTTGACAGGTTGTTTCACGGCAACAAGTACTATTGCATATGTCTTATACATTTGTTTAGGACAGGTGTGAGCATGTTCTTAATGGTTTCATCATAAGGAGAGAGTACCCAGCTAAAATCACAGTGAACTTATGCCAAGAGCATGACTAGACATGCGGGTTACATGTCATGAAAGTCGGCTTGGTCACTGCCAAGTAAATCTCCTTTCCTTGTCCATTATTTCCATCAAAGCCCTTAAGCGGACTATTTCTTTCTTCTTAAGCTGTGTCTGAAGCTTGGCTTAAGGAAAAGCTTAACTCCTTTGGAGTCAGCTCTGACAATTTCTTAAAACAGAGGATGCTTCTGATCATGATTTCATGCTCATAAAACTTTCCTGAGTTTCTGGCCAGTTTTACTGCAAACGTTTTTATTGGGGGTCTCTAGCATTTCATTTTAGTTACAGGGTTTCAGTAAGAGGAAGCACCTTCTGGTTTGCGTTTTCTTTTTGCAGTAAAATAAAACAGATGGGTTTTAGTTGTGTGGTGGGTTTGGGTGTTTTGTGATGTTTTGTTTGGTTTTGGGGGGATTTTTGTTTGCTTGGTTTGGTTTTGAGTGTGGTGGGTTTTCTTGTTTTGGTTTTGTTTGTTGGTTGGTTGGGGTTTTTTTCCCTAATCCAGATCTTGTAGCTATGTGTATGTGGCAGCTCTGGGTTATTGCAGACCCTTTTCTCACAGGGTGTGCAAACCAGCCTGCTCCCCTTTGCTGGATCAAGCACTAGGTTATTGCCTTCTCTCATGGTCTCTGTCAAGTTGTCTGCTGCATAGGGTAGAGCTGGCACAGCAACAGGCTGTGGCTCGTAGTCTGAAGGGAAGTGATAGTCCACCCAGCAGTGGTAGCTCTGGGGAGGAGCCATCAACCTCTCCTTTCTATGACCTTTGATATTGTTTGTGAGGGCTTGGCTTCAGTGGCAGCTTTCTGTCTGAATCCACTCTAGCTGCAGACTGGGTTGTTTTGTTTTCCTACTTGTTCCTAGCTGGCAGGTGGATAGGAGGTTCAAGGATGCCAAAAGGGAAGGTCGTGGGTCTGAAAGTCAAGCTTCTAAGTCGTCCTGGCTTCACTGCCACTGTGGTGACAGGACAATTAACTCAGAATATGAGTATCTGAGAGAATGTGGCATTTCCTGAGGATGGCTGGGAAGAGAGGGGTGACTGT
>NW_009921919.1:35994-46089 GCF_000696875.1 Nestor notabilis
TGGGATCTCAGTGTGTAATTTAATGCACACTCGTGAGAGTTAGCCAGTCTGTCTGCTCTCTTTCTGCTGGTAGCCAGATCTCTTGTGAGTGTGTTTGAGACAACTGGAGCTGTTGCTGCCCTGTTCATTCCCTGGGAGCGTCTGGATGCCTCTGTCAGTGGTTCAGTAAAGGGAGTTGCCTTCGTTTTGAAAGATGTGCTCGTTATTTCAGGAGTTATAAAGTCAGTGGAGGAGACAGAATTGAACAGCACCTAAGTCAATCTTTGCAGCACCAAAAGCTTTGAGCATCAGAGTGAGGGGGCAGATTGACTGGCTCTTCTCAGGGGAACAGCTGACAAGGAGAGGAGCTGTGCCCTGGATAAGGAGGAGTTGCACAGCTTCTCAGGGAAGATGCTAAGAAGGGGAGGGAGTTACCTAATTTCACATGCTTCAGTCTGCAAGTATAAGCCTTAATTTTTACTTGATCTTAGATTTTGATTGATCTTCACTTGGTTAGTGAGTCTAAGGAGGGGAACTTTTTTTCCTGCTTGCAAGCAGAAGAGAACATCCTTCAAGTAAGAACACTAATGGACTCCTAAAGTACTTTAAAATGATGCTGCTTTCCCCTGTGCTTGTGCTATCAGTTCTCTGAAACCCAGAGGAAATCTGCTGTGTCTGTTTGAATTCTCATTGCAGGTCTTTGAATTTCTCATCCGGCTGCATTCAACTGAGGGATCTGTGGATGAAGAGGTCTACCCTTATGTTCGTACCTTGCTGCATTTCGACACTCGAGAATTCCTTAACGTTCTAGCTCTGGTAAGAGATCACTGATCTCCTCCAAGAGAAAAATGCAACCCCAGTTCTTCCTTCATCTCTGTCATAGTTGCATGATCTCTAAGATTCCTTTTAAAGAGTTAATTCTTTAGCTAAACCAGAAGTTATTGGCTTGATGCAAGAACAGTTTTAATGTGTGTTCTCTAAGATATCAGAGGAGATCATTGTAGTCCTTCATGGCCTTAAACAAAAATTGATGAACATGATGTTACACAGACTGGTAACAGAGGCCATCTTTAAAGTAAAAGTGAAACAAGAATAGTGCATTTGTAAAGACTGGTTTAGTACCTACATCTTTCTCCTGCATGAAGATTCATCTTTCTTCCTTTCCAAATTTCCTCTGTCTGTTGGACCTGTCACTTTTACCTAACTTGTCTTGGAACCTGCTGCTTGGGGGACATGCACAGAAGGGGTTTAAAAGCGTTGTCAGTTTTGTGATATGGCTGCTTCTTTGTGTCTGCTTGTATTTCTGGGGTTGGCAGTAGAGAGCATTCTTCTCAAGGTGTCAGTGTTTTGCTTCATGCAGACTTTTGAAGACTTTAAGAATGACAAGCAAGCTGTGGAATATCAACAGAGAATTGTGGACATACTTCTGAAAGTGAGTGTGCCTAAAAATTAACCTCTGTGTTTATATTTAACTGATTATATATAAAACTGTGCAGCAAAGCCTGTAATTTGGATGAGGTGTTCCCAGTCCTGCTCTGGATAACGCCTCTAAGAAGGTGATGGGCCGGAGTGTGGATTAACCTCAGCCAGGGCTGTCAGTTGGATATTTGGAAGTGATGCTTCATGCACATTAAATATGGTGACAGAGAGGTCTCCTTTCCTGTCTGTTATTTCACTTGGGTTGTACTTCATTGTCAAATTTCTCCTCTGCACTCTTAAGCTTATTTCAATAAGCTTCTCATTGATTCCACTCCCTGATTCCTTCTGAGCAGGAAAAAAGGGTCCTAGGAATGCTGAGCTTGGCAGGATGCCAATGCCCTTCTGATAAAACCCTGCTCCCTCTATCTGTAAATGTTGTGTTTGAGATGTAACATACCAAGAATGATAGGCCTATCTTTAGTAAATGGGAGAGAAGAGGAATGTCAGAGTTATCAGCCTGGTGCTCTAGAAATCACTTGTCATCCGCAGACCGTGTTCCTTAACAATGAATGTTCTCATTAAAAACCTATCTCTGCCAAATGCCGTTTGCTTTCCCCTTCTAAGCTGTCAGCATTAATAATGAGTAACTCCACTTGGAAGATGTTTATGTATAAACATATCATAAGTAGCGTTTCCCAGTCACTGTCATCACTGATAGATGAGTGAACTGACAGTGAGTGAGTTCAATGGCAGTGCTGCTGCAGCAGGCTGTGTTGGAGGGGCTGAGATAATGCCAGTGGGGGGGAACTTTTGTGAGTCTGCCCAAGCAGGCTGTTAGCCCTGTGAGGATGTTAGCCCTGTGCTGGGTTAGACCATGATTTTTTGTGTCTTTAGCTGTCATCAGCAGGAGGTGGCATACCGCAGCTGTGTTCTGGAGCTACTGTGGAATGTGTTCCTGTTGCAGCGCATAGGCTGGATGGAGCTGTTTACAGCCCTGCTCTGTGCTGCTGGCCATGTAGCAAATGTCCACGAACCCTGCTCTTGGAGGAGGAAAGGAAGGCAATTGTGAGAAGTGCTGCTGGATTAAAAGCATCTGCAGGCAGATAGTTTGGTGTTAGGAGAACTGTCGGTCCCTTGGTCTGGAATCTGCTCTCCTTTTGGATACAAATAAAAAAATCTTGGAACTTTTTATTTAAATTTACCCCTGGCAAAAAAACCCAAACAACCCACTTAGGAAATAGCTGCATTTTTAAAATAGTTTGGTCAACATAAGACATTCTGCTAATGCTAAACTTTACCAAATATATCATCTTTTAGAACATCCACACGGTTGGCCTGCAACCTCTCGAAGGTTGCTGTTGCAGAGGTGCAGTATTTTTACCTTCGCATGGACTAATGAGGACCCGGTTTGTGAAAAACAAAGCCAAAACAAACAAGCACTTCTATTGCTTTAGTGAGCCATATTTTTAATGCTATTAGCTAAAGCCATTCTGACTAGGCTTCTGTAGGAAATAGCCTTTTTAAACAGAAAATGAAGATGAAAAAAGAATTATAGTGTTAGCAATTTTTCAAGCAGAGCTCTACTTGGTACCTTCATGTGTCTTACCTGTCTGCCTCCACTTGTATAAGATAACCATTAGCAGCTCACGGGGATCTGGAACTCTGGGTCACTTTAAGAAATCAGCTGTATCCCTCAAGCTTAGACTGAATGAGGTTATAAGCTGTGAGATGCTCTGTGTCTAGGCTGTGCTATAAGCAGTTCTTAGATGTTAGCTGACAGAATTGTTCAGGTGATGGATTTTCTCCCAGCTAAACCCAGTACTTTCAGAGGGGGACTCTCCAAACAGGGACATTTCATATCCCCTTAGTGATTAGGATTTTCTTAGAAACATGAGACACCAAGTCAGGACACATCACACTCATTTTCTACATGCCAGATGGGTGACAAGCACTTCTTGGGTTTCAAATCCCTTTTGTAGTGAATCTTAGATATTCTTTTTTCTGTAATTTCAAGTCAAGTTAGCACAGTTAGAAGTTTTTCAAAATATTTGTAGACTAACAGCTAATTCAATGTGAGAAAAGAAAGTTTTCCCCAAACCTACAATTTTTAGTCATTTTAGTTTTTAGAGTTTCTTAGTCATTAGATCAGTTCTTCTGCATGCCACAGTTGAAGAGGTGGGAGTCTGGGGCTAGAAGTCAAATGTATTTTCTTCCCTTCTGTAACTCTTTATCTTTTTTCCTCATCTGCTCAGAAGCACTATTACATGTTCAGTGATCAGCACAGACTACCAGAGATGGAGATAAACCTGAGCTTGGAGGCACTTCACACCTGAAAATCAGGGATGTACAAGAATACCTCCCTTGAGTACACAACAGAGAGGTTGAGATTCTTCAGCTTAAGGAGAGAGGTGATTTAGCAAGGACACATCCAGGGTCTTCAGGTCACACACCTAAAGGCCATGGAAGGTGGCTTTAGCCAAAAAGTGGCTTTAGCCAAAAGGCTTTGACCTTCAGGATGGACTAATACCGGGAGACTGTGTAGATGTTTAGGGCAGAAGGAAACACGAGGGCTGTCCAGGGATTTCTTGTTGCAGTGTTCTGATTGCTTTCCCAAAGGCAGCTGCAGAATCTGTCACTTGTGGTTTTATTTTTCCCTTTCTCTCTAATGCTTCTCAGGTCATGGTGGAGAATTCTGACTTCACCCCATCACAAGTTGGCTGTCTCTTCACCTTCCTTGCCCGTCAGCTTGCCAAGCCCAACAACACATTGTTTGTGAACAGGACACTTTTTGACCAGGCAAGTATTCCTTTGTGAAGGGTGTCAAAAATCCCAAACAGGGCACAGCACTACAGAAAATGTGGCGAGCGCTGTAGGCTGAAGCAATTCATGAAGTATTGGTGCATTATAAAACACGTAGCATCTTGCTGGGACTTTGCTGTGGTTTTGAAGAAGCAGAGTAGAAGCAGACCACAGAAGCACAGTAAGCTTCATATTTCTTTTGTCATAAGACCAGAGAGCTCTGCAAAGGCTAAATGGATATGGATTAAACACTAATTACAGATACATGAAATTTTAGTAATTACATGATTTCCTGTTTTTCTGGAGAGAGATGGCTCAGTCCAGGAGAGAAGTCAAGAGGGTCAGCATAGTGGTTCCAGCTGTTTAGTGTGTAGTCTAAATCAGGGCCACAGGGTCCCCTAAATTCTTTATATTCCCTGGGTTCCCCAAAGTTTGGTTTTAGATCCTGGTGCAGAGTCATGGGTTTCCCTCCCTGGAGTCTTTCAGCAGTTCTTGGTCACTCCAGTATTCTTAAGTGTCCCTAGTTACAGGACCAAGTAGAGAGTGCCTCACAGATGAATAGTACATTCAGATTGCACCATTGTGTTCTGATTTGCTGTTGCCACTAATGATGCTCACAGTCTGCTTGTGGAGTTTATGCTAACAGCTATGCTACCTAGGCCTAAGTCATGCTAACTTCTACACCCTTGTGCAGGTCCTTGAATTTCTGTGCAGTCCGGATGATGACTCCCGCCATTCGGAGAGGCAGCAGGTAACAGCCTTCAAGGGAACGTTTCTTTAAGCACCAGGTATGACCAGACTGTAGAGCAGAGTTTGGCCTCCCTGGGAATGGATGCTGGCTGAAGGTCATAAGCCAAAGCAGACACCTAGCCTAGGAATGGTGGCCAGCATGGAAGAATTGGGCAGTGCTGTACACAGAAGTGAAGGAGGATCTTACCCCAGCGTTGCCTGCAGGACAGGTTTGACAGCAGGAAGAACACAGGCAGGAAAATTCCTGGATAAGCTCATGACCTTCATAGCTAATGGACAGACAATTAAAAAAGGTCTGTAAAATAAGCTCTATGTTAATACAAAGTTTAACAGAGCAGGGGCAGTGTACTTTTAATAGCACTGGCTGTCCAGCTGCTGTAGCAATACAAATAACTGGTCTTCAATATCTGCAGGTCCTTTTAGAATTGCTCCAGGCAGGAGGGATAGTACAGTTTGAAGAGAGCCGTCTTATCCAAATGGCAGAAAAAGCTGAATTGTAAGTTGCTGTGTACAATGTACAAATGAGGCCTTTAAATCTTGTGTATGATATTTATATCTCCTCCAAAGCTTTTTTCCTCCACATTTCTTGTTCCTACTTTGCAGCTGTGTTTGGGATGATTTTCCCTGTGCATTCACATATGCTTCATTTAATATGTTTATATTTAGTCCCAGTCTTTCTGTCGTATCTCTACTGGGTGTTCTTACAGAAGGCATTGTTAAGGTAAGAGGGGGTAGAGCTGTGGAAACCCTTCAGCATGAAACTCCGTGGGGCTTGATGAGTTTTGGCACTTCATATCCAAGAGCCCAGGCTTTGCTCAAAGGTATAGTTGTATATTTGAATGCTCTATCACTGACAGATGGAGATGACTCGTTGGGGTGAGACCCACAGGTGGATTTAAGAGTATGAAGGGGTCTGGAGCCACCCCCATGGTACTCATTTTAGAATTGAGTAGGAGGGACGAACACAATGTCTGGAAAGGCTTAAAATTTCCACCATCTCCTTTAGATGCTTTATACTTCCAGAAAGAGTCTAATATGCCTGAGCAGAGTCAGCCAATGAGAGCATCTTCAGCCAAGTCTTGAATTTGGGTGTTATGTGAATTAATCCACCATACTGCGAAGGACCAGAGGGCTAGAGGACCAGTGGTGGGGTATGCTGTGCCTGTTTTCATGTGTCCTAGGAGTTACTCAGTCAAGTTCTTCAGGCTCCAGAAATGCATTTTTTTTTTTTTTCCTTCTTGCTTCAGAGAGTTAGACAGCCAGGACCACCAGCTAGCCTCTTCCATCAGAGCTGAAAGACCTATCATGTAATGTCATTTAGCAGACATTTCACTTGTTTTGCCTCAATTGCATCTTTTTTTATCTGAAGTCTCAAAATATTTCAGATGTTTACTAAAATTTGATGGTAGGGAGCTGTGTCATAACACATTATCGAGTCATGTTCAGTGTATTTCTTCAAATTAGTCTTGTCGATTGGCCTAGCTTATTAGAGTGTGTTATGGAAATAAGGAAGATGATCTGTGAACAGTAGAACCTGTGAAACCTGATTTCTTCAAGGAATTCTGTTGTCTGTCCCATACCTTAGTAACTCCAGTTTTCTTTGCTCTATATGATAATTTCCCCAAAAGAGCGAGGTTGATAGGCTGGTTGGTCTGTGGTTGACACCAAATGTCATATGTAAACTGGAGTCACCCAACCTGTGTACTGAAAACCTTTATGTAAGATATTTGCAGATGTTTTTTGTATAACATGGTGTATTTTCTGAGTGCTGCCAAACTGTGCTGGATCTGAGCTACCTGCCTCTATTCTGCTGACTCAGCTGAGTGTGTGTTTCCTAATGTAGAAAGTATTTTTCATTTTAGCTATCAGATTTGCGAGTTCATGTATGAACGAGAGCTTCGCTATGACAAAATAATTGACTGTTACCTGCGTGATCCAGTGAGAAAAGTGAGTAAATCTGGTGCTTCTGGCCTTTCTTCTTCACAGCAGTGCAGCCTGCCCTGCTCCCCAGAGCTTGAATGGGCACAACAGCCCTGCTCAGAAGAAGCGGAAGTTGTACTTCTCTGTCTTAATAAGTGTCCTCCTTTACAGTTGGGTTTTCTTAGTTACAGTTAAGGCTTTTTCTGTTCATGTGTGTGTTGGAGAGGAGATGATTTTGTTTTTAAAGCTTTGGAGTTTTCCTTTCTTTTTAAATGTAAACAATGCTAATACGTGAAACTTGAGCTCAAGATGGGATTGATTGGAGGTGTTGCTAACTACAATACTACTTTGTTTCTGCCACCAGCCCCCTCTCTTTTCTCCCCCCAGACAGACTGTCTGCCCTTAATATCTCTTTGCGATTACCTTCTGCATGTGCACAAGTTGCATATCTGCCACAGTTTTTGAGGTATTCTCTTTCCTAAAACCAACAGAAGTTGGCAAATGGAATCTTACCAAATCCTTGTAAAGCCACTATGCTTAAAGTTGTGTGGGTGAATGAGTCATAAGAGAGAGGTTTTGATAGAGAGATGGTCAAAAAATCTGGCACAGGAGAGCATCTGAGCTGTGGACAGTACAGGAGAACCTGGGAGAGAGGCTAATGTTGAAGAGGAATTCAGGAATATGCTGGGAAAACTGACCTACCCTCTGATGGAGCATACTTTTCTCTGCCTATGCTCCTAGCTAAGAGTGATGTCCTGTCTTTTTCCCCTGTAAGCACAAGGGGGACATTTTTAATAGTGGAAGAACAATTCTCTTTGACCTCAGTGCTTAACGTGTTTAGCATCCGTTCTGTTCCTTTTGCCTGTTTTTGTGCTGGCAGTTCCTCAGAAACTATTTAGGGACATATAATCTTGCTTGCAGATAATTTACGCTAACTTGCTAAGAGAGGACTAGCCCTGAGGTCACCTAAAACTGAAATGTTCTTCCTTAACAAAATCTAATGCTGTTAGTGTTCTAATGCAGAACATACTATGCCATTTATGGGTTTATGCTTTACAGGAAGAAGTTTTCAACTATATTCACAATATCCTGTCCATGCCTGGCTACAGCACTGAAGAAAAGCAGTCAGTGTGGCAGAAAGCTTTGGAACACATAGAGGTACAGTGTATCCTAAACCTACGATACTTCAGCTACTGCTAACTCCTGTTGGATCTGCCTAGTGCTGTTCTGTAAGTGGAAGTGTCACAATGTGGATCACAACTGTTTAGAAAGCTCTGTCTTTAAGGTTCGGCAGTCTCATGCATTTTTATAAGTGCATCTCTTAGATTTAGGAGGCTTCCTTGGTTTCCTGCTCTTTTGATAATAGGACTTTATCAGGGGATGATGGCTAGTGGGTGCTGTATAGCAGGGAAGGGATGCATTAACAAGCCTTCTGTCTTCTGAGCATGCAGCAGCAGCAAGGACAGGACATTGACATCTCTGACCTCACAGTCTGTGGTATCCAGTTCCTTATGTTACAGTGATAATAGCATTCAACCTTGGTACCGTGGCACTTCTAACCTGTGGGAAGATGGAGTTGTGACTTCTACTGTAAGACACACACTGTTGCTAGACTTCTTTAGCTAGTAATTTTCACCATGTCTTTAAGCTGTCTTTGCTTCAGGGAGTGGAGATGTGTCTGAAATAATAGTCCAGTCAGTAGACATAGAGGACCTGTAATATCTCTAGTTCCTGTAAAGTGGTGTCAGTCCCCTAAAGGCTTATCTGGAGATAAGCCAGGAACCTCTGTCTATAAAACAAGCAGTCATGCATTTGCTCAGCCACAGAAGGGCCACAGAAGCCTGTATCTTTTGAGGTGGACAAAGAAAGTACTGGGTACATTTGAAATATACAGAATACTTTTGATGTCTGCCAGCATCCGCAACTAGTGCATGGCTAATGAGGAAAATGGACCAAGAGCGAAAATGATTAAAAAACAATAAACAAAGAAATCCTGTGAATCCAGCTGTATGATGTGCAGTTCACACCCACTCTCTAGATGCACTTTCAGAGCCTGTGAGAACTGTTGGGGGTGATGGCTGTGCTGTGACTGAGCTGGCCTGGCTTGTTACTGCCTTACCAGAGCAACTGTGATTCCATGCTGGGCTTTCCAAGTTGAGCACACTGCTGCCTGCTGTGCTGCTTCCTGTGTCTGCTTTGTTCTCATACTGCATCCTTTGTCTCTGCTTGCATTGGTATATACAACCCAAATTGTTTGGCGTTGTGAGTGAGTCAGCCTCCCTCTGTAAGCTTTGTGTCTTTCAAATTATAGGTAGGTCTCTCTTCAGCCTGAGGCCTTTACAATTGCTGTTCCATGCACGGGTGTCTCAGGACAAATCAGGAATGTTCTGGGTTGCCCTTCCTGATGTTTCTCGTTGTGTTCTACCAGTTTTGGTAAGCTTCTGATAAGCAAAGACTGCCAGTTTTTCATATTGAGTTGTTTGTTTTCTCAGTCTGGAGCTACTTCTGATTATTATACAGTGCCCAACTTGTCAGAGCTGGTACTTTTCTTAGTTGCCATCTTTAAAAACAAGGGTTTCTTGCACTGTTCCATTAGCCTTGTAGAGAACATCCAGGTGCTTTTATCTATGCATTTTGTAGTTTCCTCCAAAAAGCTGCTGGGCAGATGATCACTTCTGTTGGTCACCTTTCTTGGGTGCTGTCACTAAGATCAACTCCCTCTTTCCTTTTGGCATCTTCTATTTCCCAGGATTGGTGAACAGTATACTCAATTACATGTGGTTTAACAGCTTATTGGCTGCTAAGGGCTTTTGTAATTTTCCGTTTTATTAATCCTGCTCTCAGACATTCAGAAGACTTAAAATAGTAAATAACATTTTACTGGGGCAGTGCTGTGATTTCAGGTATTGGAACAACTGTCCTTTCATCTGCTGAGGTGTGAAAGCAGCAAACCGGACTCTTTAGTTGAAACCAGCAGTGTCTAGAGAGGCTTTCTTGGTGATCATATGACAGAAAGTGGCGTTTGTGATCAGTGCCACTTCTTATTTTCTCTGTCATCCTACACAGCTGTTGCTCCTTGATGTTTATCTTGAAAATAAAGCCTAAGGCTTCTCTTCAGTCATAGCACTGTTTGTGGTGATCACTTTCTGTCCTCAGACCTACATGCCTTGTGTCAGTCCCCTCTCCTTTAAGGACTGTCTGCCTGTCGTGGTTCAAGCCCAGCCGGCA
>NW_009921920.1:0-4159 GCF_000696875.1 Nestor notabilis
GTGTATTGAGAGAGGTGCGCGGACCCCGAGGGTGGCTCTGCGGGCTGGAGACGGAGCCCACTGCATCAGAACAGACTGCGGCCTCGCGCCAAAGCGGTAACGTAACGTGCAGAACAATTAGTGCTGTTAATGCCTCTGTGCAAGCCTTGGACACAGGTTTGCTCGTATCTATTTTGCTTGTTTGAAGTGATCTGGATTTGCCCCCAAGCGGTGGCGGTGTTAAGAAATGAGACCCTTGAAATGCAGGTGTCAAAGAGATCTTAATAAAGTCTGGAAGGAGCCGAGTCCACGACCCTTCAGTGTTGGCAGAGCCCATCCAGCCACACAGAGACACAGCCACCGGTGTGTAGGTTTGTGGCACTGGACTTTGCAAACCCTTAAAGTTGAGCTACACGATGTTACAGAGGCTCTGCTGAAGGGATGAGTTCACATTCTGTGTTATTTGTTTAAAACTATGTTCTCTGGTGCAGGGGAAGCTGGGTTAGACTTAGGAGAATTGCTTTCTGCTCCCTTGAAGACAGGCAAAGCCACAGTGCAGGCACTGCTCAGGCCTCTCAAAAGCAGCATTTGTGTCTGTTGATGAAAGTCTGTGCTCGTACTGCAGAAACATCAGCCACAGGATGCTGTGACCACTCCAGAGTGGTACAGGGGTTATTTAAATGACCGGCTCCCTCCCCTATCTCATGTTCTTTAAAACCCATGACCGTGCAGTAGTGACCATTTGTGGTTTACAAACCTGTTAAATCCCAGCTTTGCCTCATTAGGCAAAAGAGTGAGGGCTCGTTTCCCCCAGAGCTGCAGGGAAGGGACGGGAGCCACCAGAGAGCTGGGAATGGCTGGAGCTCCCATCCACGTGCCGGTCACAACTCTGGCTCCAGCCCACTGCACAGGGTACCAAAATGAGCAGGAGCTTCAAGCAGCCCGACAGCCAAAAGAGGAAGCTCCACCAGATGCAGTCTGAGAGCTACCGAGCTGAATAAGAACAGGAAAAGGAAGCTGCAGTTCAGTCACAGCCAGAACCACACACAAAACCCGTACGTGCACAAGTCCTGTCCCAGTTGATGTAAACCTCAGCAGATGCACCCGCTGTGCTCACACAATGTTCTGCAAACTGAGGACCCTCCATTGTCTCATTTCTGCCTGTGTCTCTCCTGTTGCTGCCTCCAACAGAGCTGCAGCGGGGAAGAATTCTGCCCGTTCCAGTTTTGGTTTGTGGCTTATTGCAACAACGCCTCCTCTCCAGGGAATGGTGGTTATATCCCATTTAGGTCACGAGTAATCTGAATTTGGCAGGTTTGAATAGGTCTCAGGGCAGTGTGGGGCGGGGGGGAGGCTCCATTGGGAAGCTTCCACATTCCTCAGTGGAACAACGGTGCTGAAAAGCCCACGGTGGAGAAAGAATTACACAGTTAGTCAGAAAGAGAAATCCCAGTAATCCCATGTGCAAAAAAGCCCATTGTCATGAACATCCCCCACGTCCTCAGCCCCGCAGCTGCCAGCCAACAGCAGGACATCACGTTCCTCTCGTGCACGAGGCTGGTGTGGACCACGCTGGGGGGCAAGGGATGGGATTAGTCTCTGTCCCCTTATTTTCTAGCAGTGACAAACAAGAACAAAACCCCTTTTGCAGCAGCAGCCGTGATGCCCCTTTGCCCTGCGCTTCGTGCTCTCCCCACTGAAGCTGGTATTCAAACCCCCCTGCCAAAACACACAATGCAACCAGCCAGCCTGGAAAAGCAACTGGGATTTCCTTCTTTATTCAAAAACACAGGGAAAAGAAGGGGTGTTCCATCTCCTGCAGGAGTTACAGGTGAGGGAGGGGAGCTGGGTACCGGCACCGCGGAGCGTCGCCCACACGAGGCACCCGGCACTAAGAGCACTTGAATCTGCAGCTGAAACCACCCTGGAGTTCCCAAAGCAAAGAGCAAACCCATCTTCACACCCCTCTTCCCACACCAGACGTCTCGAACCTTGCCCGTATCCTTGGGAAAGCGGGAAACCCGTGGCACACGCTACAGGGGATGTGTTACCCCCGTGTGAACACAGAGATGGGGGACAGCAGTTTGCTTTAGAAATCACCACAAAGCTCCATCGAGGTCCAGCTGCACTTGCCTGGTCCTTTGGGATGGGAGAGAAATTCCTCCCTGTAACACCACCCATATTACAAGGAGTTTGGAGCCTGGCTCGGCTTTGGCCACGTTTGTCCCGGGCTCACATTCAGCCTTCACATTGTCCTGGGGATATAGGGAGGGTGGGAATGAGAAACAGGGATGTTGCAACAGCGCTGGAGCCACTGGTAGTTTCTCCTCCTGGATAATTAACCCTAATTGTGCAACAAGCTTCTGCTTTCCCATCCCAGGCCCCAGGAAACTTTGCAATTATCAAGCAACACAAACACTTGGGTTTGAAGCCTGGCACGAAGCAACCACCATCCCTCTGCATTTGGTGCATCCAGAAATGAGGCCAGAGCACTACCACCGAATGCTGCGACTGTGATTGACAGGCTCACCAAATCCCTAAAACATTCCTGAAACACGTCATGAGCCAAGCCAGCCTAAAAAGTAATCTCAAACACTAGCGCAAATAAAGCCAAAAGAAGGAACAGCATGACCTAGGTTTCTACAATTAAATAACAAACACTCACCCTGTACCGTTTGCATTGATTCCTGCTCGTTTTCATAGTTTCAGTGTTCTCCAGCATCTCCACACCCACCTTGAGTGTACCCCTGAACCTGGGGGGTCCTGTCACTGCCTCCCCCAGGCTGCCTGGATGGAGCAGCCCCTCTGATGCAGGAAGATGCAGTTTTAACCTTGCTAAGCTCAGCCAGGCTCATCAGCGCTCAGAGCTCAACTGCTGAAGCTCTGCTCCATCCCAGGCTGAGCTGGAGCGCTGGGAAGGGCAGGGACAGACGGGATCTTTGAGCTGGTTTTGCAGAGCAGAGAACATGTTATAACAAGGAAAAAGAAAGGAAAACAGAAGAACAGACTCAAGCTTTCCCACCCCTACACGTGCCGCTGTCCACATGGCCCCAGCCAATGCTCCTCTGCCACCCTGGGGCTGGGTGAGAGCCCTTGGACGAAAGCTGAAGTAGCTCTTACACCTTGGTCGTGGAGCCATGGAATCAACCAGGTTGGAAAAGAGCTTTAAGCTCATCAAGTCCAACCGTTGCCCAGCACTGCCAAGGCCACCACTAACCCCTGGCACTGAGGGCCTCAGGTCACATCAACACAACCTGATGCTGACAGCAGGGACGGGGAGCTGCATCCTCACTGGTACCTAAGGGTTGCATGTGAATTTCAGGGTGAGGATAACAGGCAATCTCACTGCCTAGGGAATACCTGAATCTACACACTATTTGTCACACCTCCTACAGCAGCTGATTCGGTTACGGAGAAGACAAGTTCACATTGCTCTGAAGACTTCTGCTCATTCTCACATCAAGGCAGCAGCTGCTGCAACGAGTCCTCCCGGTGCTGTTAAACACTCCTTTTTCATTGCTGTTTGCTCAAAGCACTTCACCCCCAGGGAAGGCTCCCCAGTGCCCAGAGCAAAACCAACCCCATCCCTGAGCATCCCCAGAGCCACTGTTGCTCCAGGGGTACCAACAAGCCTTTTGGAGGAGCTGAGCCAGGGCTGGGGTTTAACAGCATCCATGGGTATCAAAAAACATCATTAAAAGCCAACAGAGAGGTCGATGCACCAGTCAGGCAGCGTGCAGAGCTGCTCTCCGAGGGAAGCTGCAGTGTGTCCTGTACAGGCAGCTCTGCCCAGCTGCCCACGGAAGGATGAGCAGCACAAAAGAGGAGAAAACCAGGTTTTGTCCCAAACACAAGAAAGGCCACGCTCCCCTTCACACCTCCGAGACCTCCCGATGCTTCCTCCGGGCTTGGGTTTGGAGGGAGAATTACGAGGTTGCAGAAGATGTCCTCTCATCCAGGCCACGCTGGGGACCAGCACAGAGGCAGCTTCTGAAACACGGAGGCACCGGAGCAAAGCCCAGGTGGGAGCAGGCAGGACCGGGCTCCCCGGGGTGCTGGGATGCGGGTCCCGCCGGATCCTGCATCGCAGGGATGGGCAGTGGTGGAGGGATGGGGCCGCTTCACCCCACTGGGACGACGGGAGCGAGCTCGGTCCGAGGCGCTGGGCACACACACACAC
>NW_009921921.1:0-13165 GCF_000696875.1 Nestor notabilis
AATATATCAATTAATTATATTAATTAATAATAGAGGAAGACAATACCATTAACCATGTTTTACGAGTGGATAAACTGGAACTATAATTTAATGTGAGCAAGTATTCTTGGTAGGCAAGGACATTCCCAGGATGGCTTTGTTCCTCTTATGCAAGAAAAATTTCCAGCATGTCACTTTGTCACAGCTCTCAGAAACCTGTATCCTCCATCACTTCCTTTAAATGAACAGCAGGCATCACTTATCCTCACTCTCTCCTTCCTGAGGAACAGTGGACCGTCATGAGGGACAGAAGAAGCTATTGAGGTGCAGGACCTGTGACTCAGATTAGAGTTTTTCTTTTATCTGCCTGTCTCCCCTTACAACATTAAACTGAGTCAGAAGGGACATGTAAAACTGAGACCAGGTGACTTGGGTAACATTTTAGTTTGATTTCTCTTTGGAAATTATTGTTGTCCAAATAGACAAAATACAATATGTAGGTTGTTGTGAATCTTATGACTGTTCCCTCATTATCGTATGCTGTGCAAATAACAAAGTATCCTGCCTTGATTTAGGTTACAGTCTAAAAACAACTCAATTTGGCAAATGGGACAGTAAAGAAACATAACTTGGGTTGCCAGTAGGCTAATAGTATTAAAGTTATTTAACACTAATACATAGTCAAGCCTGAACCATAATCAGGAATCACTGGGAAATAGGAATAGATAGTGAACAGGGGAGAAAGCAAACAGCAGGGTCTGAATCCCACTCAAGTCAGCAGAAATGGGGCTTTTTCCAGGGAGTTCAGATGGAGGAAGGGGTATGGCAATGACACCACCTCAGGGACACCAAAACAGAAATCCAGGTGGTATGTGAGTCACAACAGGGACAGAGCCATTGGTTTTGGGGAGAAGGTGTGGGCACAAATGGTGACCAGAGCCAATGCAGATCCATATAAGCTCTTTAGAAACAGATAACCAAATAGTTTGGTACCTAAGGTCATTTTTAATATGAACGTTTGAGTCTCTTCTCACTGAACTCTCACAGTTAAGAGTGGTTTTGTTACAATGTCCAAGTTGTCAAGTACTGCTGCTTACTCACATCACCAGATTTCATGATTAGCATGAAACATTTACATCAGCTGGCAGTCTACCTCAGAAAAATGTCATTGATTCTATTCCTGAACTTCACTGCTGTTATGTATATTTCAAGGAATTGCTTAGATAGGAGTGCAGGTGGCTTAGTATGTGTGTCACACTAACTTCAGGCCCAGCCATCTCCCATCTGAAGTCAATAGTAAATTTCCGTAAATTTCAAACAAAAATCAGAATTGTGCTCAAGTAACAGATACACATCTGCTTTGGAATGACATAAACAACACATTCAGCTCCATTAGACCCAGCTGGAAATAAAACAATATAGGAGGATGAGGTCACATTGAATCTAAAGCAATTGGTCTTTATTTTCGTGTGCTTGGGTGCCTCATGCACTGAAGCAAGAGGCAGTGAGCTGCTTTGGAAACAGTAAGTTTGTTTTCCCAGTTTTGTTCTTACAGTCAGAAGGGGAATCTTAATGGAAACCATACACCAGGAGTAACCACATTTTATTTACATTTGCGAATGGAAAAACAGTGATGCACATCAAGCGCCTCTTCAGATCATCATACCCTCGAAAATCTGGGGTTTCTTTTATGGATGGTAGAAAATTCACTGGAGGGATTTATGTGACATCTGAGAAAACAGAACAATGGGTGAATGGAAAAAATGTAAAATACTAACAGTGCAGCACTTTTATGGGCACTCTGTTGTCTGCTCTTTGATATCTGTGTTTTCTTCCAAGAAGATTATTTGTCTGCTTGAGCATTCTTAACTGTGAATTCTTAGTCACCATTATTGTCATGAACATTGCAATAGGAAAACTTCATTTCAACCCAAATATTTTAGCTGATATTGGACATCGTAGGCTTAAAATTTGATCAGGCAACATGACCTCCATGTAAAGTGGAAGAAGGGTCTCTTTCCAAGTATGCATATTAGTATTTATATATATATATTTGTCCCTTCCTCACAGACCTGAGGTTCAGTATTCACCTTTCTTCTGGCATTCTCATTCCATGTGGGTAAAAAAAACATAAGTAATTTCATAATCTGGGCTCTGAAAACATCTGTGATCGTTCATACAGAGCAAATCTTAAATGTGCTGACCATGAACAAATTGTTCCAAAGACTTTCATAACCGATGTCCTCCTGCTCTGCAGATCTTTCCTTTGTCCTACATCTCTTGGCAAACTCTTTATTTGTGACAGTGTCTGGGAGCACTGTATCAGAGACAAAAAGCTGTGTAACATTCCTTTCCCCTCCCAAAGTGGCAGGTTCTGCTTCCTTACCTAGCATAGTCCTTAACACAGGTGAGTATTAACTACAACAATGACTATAGAGAAAAGCTGCACCACCTGTGGCTTGAAACTACAGGGACGGCTTTGGCACTAGCAGTGCTTTCTGCAGATACAATAAGATTATCAAATCTGGCATTATGCCTCCCATAACTGAGTAATTTATGCCTCCCGAAACTGAGGAGAAATCCTCAAGTAACAGGACTGGCTTACATAGGAGACCTCGGTTTGGTATGAAGATATGCAAACTAGCTGTGTATGAATGAGCTGAGTACTGAAGTAGTCCAGCCCTAGCAGCATAAATCTAAGAATTTAATGCTGATACTTGCCATGTTTATTTAGGAGAACTTTTACTTAGGTAATTAAATTTTGCCATTGTGAAAGCTGTGAGAGAATCCCTTCCCCATTGAGGTGCTCAGTAAAACTCCCATCAGCTTCACTAAGAACAGTAGTTCTGATTCCTGCGATGCAACCGCCTACTCCAGTCCCTCTGTTCCATCAATGGCCAATAGCAGATGCCTCTTGAAGAATATAAAACAAGATGACTATATTATGATAGTTTTCCCAAAACACTCTCACAGCCTTCAGGAAATTGTGGTTGAGAGACTTCCTGTGCCAGAGGTGTATTTCTGCATTTAATAGCCCTCTGTGGGCTTGTCAACGTGCCAGGGTTTACTCACTGACTCCTAAGAAGACTTAGAATATATTCTCACATGGGTATTTTGGGACATAACTACACAGTACATTCAATTGGCTGTAATAATAAGTTAGCCCCCTTCAGGGACCATACTTTCTATTATAAACAAACAAGAAGAGGAAGAAAATATTGTCTGAATTTGATCACACCAGTCATTCATGGGTACTCTGTGTTGTTTTCAATAGCAGGAATAGCAATCAGGTTGCCATCTGGCCACTTTTCAAATGGCCTGTCCAGTTTTGTTGTGGTCTCACCAGTCACAACTAGGGCTATCACAAGTTGCATTGCACAGGCACGACTTCATTTTGCCAAGCAAGGTATTTCTAAGGTGGGGCTGTCAGACAGATAGGTAGTCAGATATGTCCAAAGGAAAGCAAGGAATATGTTCTGGCTTTGACTTGGAGTCAGTGAGGGCTGGAACAAGGTGTGGATAGAGAAACATCACTCTGGGAAGGAGCACTGTAATCTTTCGGACATGTTAGTATTTAACTAATTTTATAACTGATTAAGGGTGGAATTTTAAACAAATCTTACATAAAGTTATTTTTTAAAGTCAACCACAAGGTCAGAAAGAAAGTTACATGTTCATGAGGCAGCACAAAATCCTCAGTAGTAAATAAGTAATGAAAATTAGGAAATGTAGGGGTAAGTCATGCAAAAGTGAGTCCAAGAAAAATAAGGGATTGGTGCTTCTCTGTTGACATTTACCAGCACTTTAGATTCTCTCTAACATCTGTTTCTGAGTGAGACATTATTTCAAAGCAATTCATTCAGGGTGGATGATATAGTTAGTTATTATAAGACTTGTTTTTCTTACTCTTCAGTGGTAGCTCTCATGCATTGAGGTCTGACTATCTATCCTCTTTTTCTTTATTAGTAAGAAGTATTTGAATTACTGCAAGGATATTCACTGAAGATTTAACAAGGTAATTTAGCTATGTTATACATTGACTTGACAGTTGTTCAAAGGGTCAGACAGGCTTTCTCAGGGACAAGAGAAGCAGTCTTTGTCCAGTCTTTCTATGTGTTACCTACAACACTCCCTTCAGAAAGGTACTCATGCCACCAAAGATGCAAATCCTTAGATAACCCTCATCTTACAGCTAAAAAGATGAAAGAGAGAAGATTCTTCCACAAAGATCAATACAGCCAGGGGGAACCCTATAATTCACTCGGAGCGGCTTTCTTCTTCTTTGATTTCAAGTCAGTTTGGTTATTTTAGGAACTTCAGGATGAAAGTCATTTTCTCTTTGGTATTTTCGTATAATTCTGTGATATTACTTTGACAAAATTATGCCACATGCATCTGCTGCAGAATTTTCATCCATTTAATTGTCTGTAATTCACATGCGTTTTCTCTTTCGTTTGAATGATATGCAATATAGAATTCATTATAACGTTCATAGCAGTAAATGATCATGATTTGAATGAGAGAGGCATTGCAAGCTTTTTAAGAAAAAACCAGAGTATATACGGCCATATGTTTTCAGAAAAACTTGACTTGTTTAGTTCAACCCAAAATTCCAGAGGAAAAAACAGAAAATTTTATCTATTTTGAGGTTTTGGTGTTTCACTGGAACAGAAAATTCAGAGTGAAGCACAATAAACAAGATGAACAGCTCAATAGCAATCTGGAATTTTAATTTTACATGTGTCTAAATAAAATCTAAAATATTTTAATTAGTTTTGATTGAAACATGTCCCTAAAACAAGAGTAGTTTTTGTCTTCCTGAGAGAGCATCCATGACAGTTACCTTTGTTTCGCAAATCTATCGTCCTTTTCATGCTTGTACCATAGCCTATGCAGAAAAACTCAGGGACCAAGGGCTAACCATAAGCACAACTGAATTATGCATGTATCCAGGTCATCAGTTTATGGGGACAACACTGTAAACCATGGTCCCACTTTGTCATTTGCAGTGTGAGGAACAACAGGGCTATCTGCAACTGACGGAGGGGTTTGGCTGTGCAGGTTGACATCAACATCTGGCTCACAGTATGGAACACCAAACAGAACTCTCCTTCTTGCAGCCAGACCCAGCTTCCCCCCATCTTTTCCCCTTCCTCTACATGGCAGTCTCATCTTAGTGAGGACATCATCTTCAGTGTAGCAGGTTTCAGATCTAGAGCCTGAGAGATTTGAGCTGGTGGTGTTGAAGGGTGCTGGAATTGCTCTGCAGGTCGTGTGAATGTATTGTATTATTGACTATTAACAAACATTTAGACAGTGTTATCTATTTCAGCATGACCTGCCAAGGCTACCAGGTGATATTTTTTCTCTTCCACTTATCAGCTGAACAAATTCATTTACCATGAATATCTGCATGTGCAACTGCAAGTCACCCATTAATTCTTGTGAGGTACACACAGCAGGGACTGCATAACCACCTCCCTTGGGAAAGCTTCAAGATCCTTATTCTGTGACACAAAAAGAGTGCCCAAGTTGAGGACACTCTTCCATGAGAACCCCAGAAAAGAAAAGACTACATGCAATTACCAAACCCATATGCCTTCCAGCCAGCTGAGAAAGCTCGGTTAGAAAGATTACATAAATTGCTTTCTAGCTTAAAGTTTTGAGGAACAAAGTTTTCAGTATTAAACTTGTAGCATTTGTGGCAATTGCCCTTTCCACCTCTTCCAAATAGTTGACTTCTATTAACTGATTGTAGAAAACCAAGATTAGACAGTTTCATTTGCAAATAGCAAAATAAAACTTTAAAAATAAATAAATAAATGAAAGGTGCTACTGAGAAATTGCCTTCTCAAAAAGTCACGCTTTTCCCTCAGCAGAAGCTTATTTTACTTGTTGTTCTATGGCATGTAACACATTAATCTTAAAATCCCCATCTGAAAGATGAAAATGGTCAATAATACTTCAGATGTTTGCCACTTTAGGGGCTTGGAGACTAATTTGCTTTTAAACTGCTCAGGAAAAGCAGATCTGATCCAGCAGCTAAATTTGAAGAGCAAAGAAATGAACAAAACTATTAGTTAAGTTCTTCTAGTTTACAATAGAGTGTGTGTGTAATGAATGGTGAGGACTCAAAAAAGAATGTCGGGGGGAGCATTTAGCCTCACACAAATGTGTTTTCAGAAAGTTTATTCTGAGTTAGTACAAGAGAAGTTCAGAGACAATTTAGTGTCGTTAGGATATGTATCTCTAGGAAACAAAACTTGCATGATAAAAACATGACCTTGGGCATACAGTTGTCTCTTACACTCTCTGTCTTTCTAAGGCTTTGGTCTTCTTACCAACAAACTTTCCTTCTGCTCATGTCTCACTCTCTAGCAGCCAAAGGTGTTTTGTAGGCTGTTACTATAAGAGGGAGTCTAATTCTTCAACGCATGTTGGCATGTGAATATTAAAATAGACAACTGCTCCCTGTTTTCTGAGGTCTTATTTTGTCTCAGTAGAATAAAATCTACCCATGTGGAACTTCTCTTTAGGCTAAGAAGCTGACAAATATTTTAACCTTTCAAAGAGTAGAAAAGACCAGGGTTGTTAAATAATTGCAAATACTCCTGCTGGTTTTAATGATCATTGAATCAAACTGTAATTTTGAATAGAGATGAGAAGCCTGATAATATCTAGTTGGAAATAGATGAAATTTCTTGCAATGCAGAATGAAGATTCTTCATTTCTACATTTAAAGGGATGTTCAAACATGAACACTTGAAATTAAAAGATATCTCTTAAAATGCAAGGGGTAAGAAAAAGGTTTATAATGCCAGCCAACATTGCTCTGTGGAGAAGTGGTTTTGTCACACAAAACCTAATTTGTTCTTTGACAAGGATGCAAGACTTGATAAAGTTATACCAAAACTGTAATATTCTTAGAATGGGATATCGGTACATCTGATCCTATCTGGGAGCATTGATCATCCCTTTATTTCTTCCAGCTGTACTTTCTATTAATCTATGATGTTACATGTTTTTTTAAGTGTTTGAAATAGAATTGTCTCAAAGATTGATTATATCTTAGAACCAATGCAGAATACAATATATGGACGAAGAATTAACTGGCAAATGCTAACAGAGATCTACTAATAGGAAATCATTAGAAAAAAGGGGTTGTTCTTGGGCAGATTTTCTGGGAGTGATTCTGATTCAGGATTATGCTGTTGTAGATGTTTCATTAGGGAGTATCAAGGAAGTACAAAATCATTTTTAAGTATGGACAAAGCCTGTTAGCTTGTTAAGTAAAGGTAAGGGCAAGAGAATGATCCAGAGGGATCTAGCATCATCTGATTGCTGTCTGGCCTATTCAAATAACTTTAAGATACACTGCTGCAAAATGATAGGATATAATGGAAAACAGGGATCCAAAAAAAAAAAAAAGATTTAGGAGTCAGAGTCAGGAAACATATGACTGTAACTGTTCAACAAAGAGATGTGATCAAGAGAAGTGTCTCTGAGAGAGGGTTTCACATACGCATTTTGAATTACGCAGTTTACAGCTGAAGGTGACGGGGAGAACAAACCACTTTGAAATCTAGTTCTCAGTGGTTTTAAGCTTATATAAGCAGCAGAAGAAAGAGCAGAAAACAGAATGACTTCACAATTTGTAAGCTCATTTTTTACACTATGCTGAGTTTAATCCTGCAGTACATTTTGCGCAGAAGGCAGATCTATGCTGTGCAAAAGATCCCCAAGTTAAACCTATCTTGCCCTGTAGATCCAGATCACACAGCAAAACATTTTACAAGATATAACCTCAAGTTTCAGAATCAACTAGGCAGTCCTGCCTAGAGGGACTTTCTCAGTGAAGCATTTTCTACAGTTAAGTGTAGAAAACAGTGTGCAGTGGAAGTCTCCTTAGTATGGAAAAGTTATCAAGCCAGACATAGTCTAGTGAGAAATAAATTGCTATGTTTGCTTAAGTGGTGGAGGTAGTTAATCACCTAATTAACTGTCTAGAGACATGGTGACCTCTCTGCTTCTTGGTGACTCCAAATCAAATTATGAGCCTGATACTAATTTATTGGGCAATCTAAAGACCTCTGACATACCTCTGAGTGGAAAAATTTTGCTAGTACATCTTTATGTCCATAAAAATATGGTTCTTGTAGAATTCTTCTAGGCATCAGTTCCCAGCATGGATTCATTCATGCTTCACAGTCTGTCCTGCTCAGGTGAGGAGCAGGGCATAGTCAGTTGGGACCATATCACTCCAGGGTGGAGGCAGCACAGGAGGCATGACATCGATTTCTAGAAGTCATCTCATGAAGAATTTGATCTTCCTGTAAATTGCTAAGAGTTACGCAAAGCACTTGAACGCATTGAAGCAACTAGTAGAGATGGCTGAAAAATGTTCATTTTTTTAGTTGTCATAAAAAAAAGTCAATATTTTGAAAAGCCAAGAAACAGCAAGGATTCAAATGAATCTAAACAAAAAACCCAACAAAACAACCCCAAAAGAAAACCAAAGCAAAACAAAACACCAAACCAACCTATTCATCAGTTCTGGTTTTCTTTTATGCAAAAAAAAGTAATATCTTTCTCATGAAAATGCATCCTATGTCCAAAACAGAGGATCTATGAAGAGAATTTTTCAATCATCCCACAGATATAGTGATTTATATTAGAGATAAAGCCAATTAAGACTAAGAACATTTTTTTCTCTCCGTAAGTGCTTATGTATGTATAAAGGAAGGCATGCATACATAGTTTCTATCCAAGCTATGTATTCACATCCAAAAACACCTATTCTGGAGGCCGTGTCTGGCTGCTTATGAAGTTCCAGAGGCTTTAAGTTGTGTTCAGCAGAAACTATTCTTTACCCATGAAAATTTAGCTGCTATCACTCATGTACTTGGGAGCAGCGCAGCCTTTTAGTAGCAATGCTAAATGCAATACAGACAGCTACAATGTAATTGCTTCTGTTATGAGAGGGAGCATTATTTCATCTGGAAACTTTTGGCTTATGGCTACAGGCACTTACACTTAATCATCTTTATACCTCTGTGATATCTTACAGCAGGCAGAAGTCTTCAGACAGCAGGTACCTTGAGCAAAGGTTGCACGTATTTGGCACCATCCAATGGCTTTCATACCTGTGGGGCTTTTTTATTTCAGCTCTAAATGGCATGACAAGATAAATTAGGCTATATTCCTTTCTTTAAAGGAAATGGTATCTCACCATGCTGTGGTACCTCCTCTCATGTTACCCCACATGAGTTAAGAAATGCAACAGATTTAACAGCAGTTTTAGGATTTGTCTTCTGAAAATGTCATTTCAAAGCTGTGGAATCAGCCATGCTTAAAATGAAAAGCACCCTCAACAGCATGGAAAGAGCTGCAACGTAAAATTTCCTTTTTATGGCCTGACCTCAGAAAATGCTGACCTTCTTCATCTGTCCATTTTGACTGACAAATAAGGGTCAATTTGGATAAAGGCCAGAGTTCTTAATGAATAAATGTTTTGGCAGGAACATCCATGGAAACTAGTTTATTTAAGAAAGTATTAAAAAAACCACTATTTGCCAGGAGGGAATTACGAATATGTTATCCTCAAAATCCAGATTATGTTCAACCATATAATGAACAGATATATACAGTACCACTTGTGAACAGCCAAAGCAACAAAATTTTGTTTCCACAATGCTCTAAAAATGGCTATAAAGTGATCTACAGAGCAGAAATGATTCACATGAATAAATCTGAAAGACTGGCAAACTGATCCTAAAGGAAGAGAGAACAAGATGCTGTAAAATGTACAGATACCTTAGTCATTGGTAGAGATTATTCAGCCTTCAAAGTTTTATGTTGTTCTGGATAGTACAAATAGTATTTTAGATAGACCTTGGTGGATAGACCTTGATGGAAGATACCTGAGACCTTGCAGACCTGCAGAGAGCTTTCATTGTTGCAGTCACAGTATCTGATCTTCTTTGGGTAGCAAAATTAATTTCTAAATTAACAAACTACACAGTCAATGAAGGCTCAAACACAATTGTTCTGTCTATAATATAGCCGGTCAGATTTGTTATTGACAGTCAACTCAAATATCTAGTAAAAAATGTACCCTGTTTTCATTTGGCAAATGAATGGAGCTTGAGACATAACAGAAAAGCTTCTTAAGTTAACATGTTTCCCACCAGTAATTTTCATATGGCTGAACAGAAGTCAGGACAATTGGCTTAACCAGTGCAAAGAAACAACAAATTGATTTATGTACTAAATATGAGGAGAAGAGACCTGTTTCACACATACTACTGCAGAGCTCTCCTGGCTATCAGTGCTGCAACACACAGCAAGAGCCTGTGCAGGAGGAAGTTTGCAGCTTTAAACCTACACTCCTTCTGGGCCCCATGTATTTTAGGGCTCTGTCAAGAGAGTCTGGGAATGAATAGTTGTGATTTTTCATCCGGGTAGTGGGAGTGGGAGAAATCAGCCTGGATGGGATGCTCTTACTTTTCATAAACCGGATGCTTCTCACCACTCCAAAACTGGCCTGGCAGTGACTTGTGAGGGATTAGGGCAAAACTGAGAAAGGTCATCACTTACTCAGTCACCTGGGTCATCAGCCAGCTGCTTTTTCAGCTAACTGTGCTGCTCATCTTCAAGATGTTATTGTAACTCAGCATTGCCCCAAGCGAAAGCCTGAGAGTAAGTGAACTTCGGCTGCAAAATGCAAAAGGTGCAAAAATATTTCTTTGTGCCTCAGAGACCTCTTTTTCCCTTTTTATTCCTTTTTTCCTTCTGTCTCTGACTCTGTTTTGCCTTTTTGTGACAGACAGAAAGACTTGGGAGAGCTTTTACCCCCAGCTTTTCTCTTCTGCATAAAAGCAGTGCTGCATAAAAGCCATGACTTTGTTTTCTTTATTTTTACAGTCCTTTTGTGTATTGTCTGTAGATTTTAGCATCCACAGAGAAGTAGCATCCTCAGCAAGGCGTTCTGCAGCACATCACTGAATTATTCCATACCTGCTGACATTCCTCCGAATTTCAGCTTCTCTTCCCACACTTTCTTCTTAGTGAATCACACCCAGCAAATAGCTGCTCCTCACCTCACCATGGCCACAGTCATCACTCAAGCAGTGCTCAGTGGTGAGATACAGCAAAGTCTGTAATTAACAAAACCAGACAAGGACTATGTTACAGTGTGAAGACGTAAGGCCAAGTTAGAGCTAAGAAAACACACATTTTTGGGCCAGAAAGCTTATGCGAACTGCCAAGTACTGTGGAACATTGAAACTTCACTGCCATTCTCTCTCTGTGAGGAACATGGGTTTTGACCTGCTTTTTCCAATATAAACATAATTCTATGTGCGTGTCATAAAAATGCACATACAAAAAGAACTGTTTCACTGCCCGTTCGTCCCTTGCTGGGAAGGAACAAATTGAATAAACAAATGGCATATGTTAGTCACATTGCTTCACGCACTTCTGGAATGCTTTCAGATACTGTGGTGCCTTCAATTAGGATCTCTGTAGAACTAAATATAAAAGATTTTTTTGGACAGTACCGTGACATCTGAAATTAAGTATGAATTACATGAAGCCAGGCAAATGTGACATCGATTAGAATAAGCATGTACTGACCTTTATTGAATATACGCTTCATGGAATTCTTTCATCTGGCTAAATTGCAGACTGCTGGCTAAGATTTGAAGCTTTGATTTTTAGTAGTGATGCTATTCATATTATTTGAGTAGCCGTAATTGTGAAGTGGCTTTTTTTTGCTTGTTTAGAGCTAACATAGATCCTCTTCTCATACAAATGGCACATATAATACTCTTAAGTGTCATCACTGAAACTGGGCAGACTTCTGACAGCTGACAAGACTGAACAGAAACGTCTCAGAATCTGCAAACAGCTTTGTGAGAAAAAAGTTCCCAGTTTCAAAGTTCTTTTCCTTTTGAAGGATTTGTACCTATTCCACTTGTAAGATTAATTTTTCATTATTCTTGCTTTCAGTGCTTTTCCTGAATGCTTTATATAGTGGTTAAAGGGTATTTTCCAACAATGCAAATAGTATCAAATCAAATATGTCATTTAAAAGATGACTTTTATTTGTTTCTTGCCAGATATCACTGCATCCTTCTGCCTAAAAGGAAAAAAAAAATCCATCCCTTCACTTCAGAACTCTCCAATCAGCATTATGACATCTTGAGAATCTCTCATCCATTTCAAGGGGATTAGGACCGGGATCAGCGTTTTTGCGGTAGATTTCCTCAATATGCCCAAGAGTAAAGAGTTGTAATCCTTTCTCAAACCAGAAGGTGGCAAGCACTCTCAAAGGATGAGCCGTATTGAAGCAAGACAGGCTCCCTCCCGATAAAATCTCAGCCACCATTGTCCCCTTGCTCAAACACACAGCCTTGGGTTTCCCAGCCAGAGACTTGTGTTTGGCAGCGTCCAGTAAATCACAGCAGGACAGCACTAAAAAGGGAAGCATGAAAGAGATTTAAACATATCTTCTATTGTAATTTAAGTAAAGAACTCTGAGACTAAAGTAGAAACTAATTGTGTAGAAAATACAGCTGACCAGAAAAACTGAAATTTCCACCCCATAGCAGCTTTTATAAAGGGAGGGCTTCTAAGAGATCCAGCTGGCTGCCGAGCACAGCCACAGAAAAGCCATGAAGTACCTGGAGCCAAACCTGCCCCATAGCCCTTAGGTAAATGCAGATTAGTCTTATAAAATACTAAATAATGCTTCACATGAATTTTCTCAGTAAGAAACTGGCCTCAAACCTTATTTACTGTTTTTCAGCAAAAGCTGCCCATTTTTACTGTCAGTCATAGAAAATGGAGTAATATGTGTGTGTTAACAACAATAATGGAATGCTAATGTGTGCTGGGGTGCCAAGTTGGAGGCGTTGGTAGGAAATTGCCTCCCCAGCACTTTCTTCTCAAGTATTTTAGTTACGTTTCAGCCTGTAACTTATGAGGGGAGGGGGAAGAGGTCGCCCAGGACATGCTGCACATGGGTGCCTTAATGGTGAATTAATACATCTAGATAACTCTGTTACACAAGGAAACCAACATACCCTCCATTTTAGTATTAGTTACATCATGACTTAATTTTAGCACTTGGCCTAAAGACTTCATATCCATCGGATTATTTTCCCAACAGCTTTTTTTAAAAAAA
>NW_009921922.1:0-31750 GCF_000696875.1 Nestor notabilis
TATATTTTTATATAAATATTTTCCTATTTTCTTATTTGCAGTTATGCAGCAATCTTTAAAACAGGCAGAGAAAGAATGTGGTATGAACCAGGAAGTGAAGTGATACAGGGAAGACTGACATCTAGGAACAGTGAGGCTAAATTCTATCATTTAGAGCAAAGAAATCTCAGGCCAATTATTCTTCACACAAGCTTAAATGTAGGATCTGCCCATTCAAAACACAAGTAGCTTTTTCTTACACACTTCTTGTCACCTACCATAATTCATGCTTTGATTCACCTAAATAAGTAGGTTCCATGACTTCGGATGGTACCCGAAAACTCTTCGCAGATCTGTCACTTTAGTCAGCACCATTCCTGAAGATGCTGCCACGACATTATGATGATAACAAACTTCCTATTCTTAGTTTCTTCGTTACTGCTTTTCCATTTGATGCTTGGTTTTGCCTTACTGCGTTATTTTTCCTGTCTTCACAGCACTGTCACCTGCTGATGCAGCAAGTGCTCTAACCACACAGAGACTGTTGGCACAGCTGCCAGTTCTATCTTGAGCTGCGTGGCCAAGTCCAGGTTGCTAATCTGGAGAACGACGTCCCTGTCTTGTGCTTCCACGCCCTGAAACTTGCTGTCTGTGGTGCAGTGTAAAATTGCAGGCTACCCATTACTGACAGGAGTCAACAACTCCATCAGTTGACGTTTCTGCCGCTCAAAATACAACTAAAATAACCCTGTATCAGTTCCATAGGACAAGCTATTGCACAGCAATTAAATACCACCTATAAAAACAGAGCTGCTAGCTGAAGTTGGTGCTCGAAGTTTAGCAACCACAAAACACAAACTGCTTCAACTAGAAACAGTTTTTGAGGTTTTTGGAAAACGTTCTTGAAGGTCAAGTGAAATCACCTCTTTTTCTTCCAGTTTTTCCAACACACAGATTGAAATGAGCATACTGTCACTGCCCATTTCACATACAAGTCCAGGCCATTAGGAATCTTCACAGATATGTCTGTTTACGAGTTGCAAGCATTGTAACATTTCCCTTATTCTTTTTCCTTTAAATATTGGCAGTGCTGTATTTAAGAAATCTTGATCGTTTCGAGCTTTGGGTTATGTGAAATTACATTCTGAAACCAACTTTATGATCCTTATCGTAACTATATGCCACCAGATTGCATTGTCTTCCCTGAGAATTCCAGGTGCTCAACATCTATGAAAATCAAGCAGGTTTTATTGAAGAGCTTAAATTTAGACTTAGCAACCTAATTTTAGTCTCTGAAGTTTGAGTTTAATTTAATGTGACACTATATTCCTGTACAGGCCAAGCTTGGCCTCGTGTTCTTTAAATAAAGCACCTTCAATTATACTCAAAAGGATGATATCTAAATCAAAGTAGAAGGTTCTTTTGTCTCCATTGGTTCTGAAGCTAGAACAAGGGGTTATGAAAATTACCCCATTCGTACTGATTTATGCCAAAATATGTGGTGTATTTGTAACAGGTATCAAGAGCAGATTAGTACAAAGTACTGGGCAGAGACCAAAAAGCTGCCAACTTACTCTCCTTAGAATGTGATTTTATAGATATTTGTTGAACCTGTTTAAGGCCACTGTATATCATATCGACCCGTTATTAATATACCGATATTCACAAAGCACTACATCACTGCATTTTGTCCCAATTTTAAATGTACTGGTGCTTTAACCAAGAGAAACTGGATTTTCTTTAACAATTTCAGTACAGTAGTGGTGTCACTAGGAGCAAAACCCAAGTGTGATCCCTGCGTGCCAGCCACAAGGTGTGCTCAAGAGGCATCCATGACAACCTGTGGAAAACAATCAGTTTTCTTCTCAACAATCATCTATGGGAATCCATGAGAAACTCATACAGAAAACAAATCTGAACGTGCACCAGATGGCTTCAGTGTTTTACTATTCTTCATCATCAAAACAAACGTGGCAGTGGGTTTAACCTGACAGACCGAAGCACTAACAGGATTGAGGCAAGGATCGCACTGTTTCACTCTGAGCAAAAGAGATAAAAGGAGTTTAAAGACCAACCAACCTTGAATTGTCCTCTTGAAGAAAGCCTTGCAGGCCTCGCAGGAAGCCACTCCATAGTGGTACCCTGATGCAATGTCACCACACACCAAACACAGTCTTTTGGGCATCGAGTTCAGCATATATTCACACTTGGTCTGTGAATCTTCAGCGATGGTACTGGAGCAGTCGTCATACCGTTTCCTGACCGGCCCGTTGCCCCCAAGCCCTGTGGCCGAAGGGTAGAGGGGAGGTGAGTCCAGCCCGTTCTGATGTCCATTCATGGTGGAACTGTAGCTCCCGCTGGCGTCTGAGGAGCCACCGGGGCTGTGGTGGTTGATGCTGTCCGTCAGAGAGGCAGGGCTCGACGGTTCCGTCTTGATGTACGACGAACAGCTAGAATCAATGTGTCGATCTTTGCTTGACATTCTGCAGAGAAGCCTGTAGTGGGGAGAGAGAGAGAAAGAAGAATCTGTGTATTAAAGACAGTGCTCTTTAAGGCTGCTCTGGAAGGGTTAGGGACTGCACATCATTCATTCATTAGTCAATACCTCTTGTTCTACAAGAAGGTAATCAGCATAAGGACATGACAGAGCTTTGTCAAAGCTCCAGACAGGCAGTAAACAAAAACTTTAAAGAGACCAAATCCATCTGTTGTCCCCTCCACCTGCCCTCTAGGCTACACGTCAACTTCACATCAACTCTGCATTCTGAACTTGTCATCTAGCGAGTCAAAAAATTAAGAACATCCTATCAGATGACTTGGCTATTAAATGTCATCCTTTTGCCATCGGTACTTTCCTTCTATAAATCCCATCACTAGCAGGAACAGATACTTCTGAGTTTGATCACATAAAGGTTCTGCTCTGTAATTAATATTTGTCGAGACCCTTGACTAACACATATCCATCATCTATTGATCTGATCCCAGAACTGACGAGCAAGCCTACTTTATTTTCTTTTATTAATATTGCTTTATTATAGATACAGCTATTCAGCAACACAGTTGCACACCAGTGGGGAACTCTAACAAATTATTAAGGCTGGACTCCATTTTCACAAAATCTAAGTGAAATGATTCATCAGCTCTGGCTGCAATTACTTTCTAGCCATTATCTTCAGACTAACCAGTAATAACTATGCTACTATCCCATATATCTGCAGCTCTATAGGAATGACATTTTACGTGTTCCACTCTTGGATTAAAAAAAACCCAACATATATTAGAGGAAATTTTAGATACAAGTTTTGTCTTTCAGAAGGTGAGAATCTTACTCCTCAGTTCTCACATTTTCAGAATTAAGCATTTCAAACAAAACCATCTAACACTTGATTTGACAAATTAGGGCTTTATATGGGAGGGGGGGGGGAACCTTCTTTTGTCTAGTCATTCCCAAGATTGTTACCAGTTTTAAACATATTTTAGGGAGAACAAGGGACAAAAATAATAGCCAGAAAGCTCCAAATCAGATACTATCTTAATTTTCTGCCGCTGTGATTGTAAGACCACAGTAGCAAATGGCCTACCCAGCATTTTCCTGACACTAATCTCAGAGGCTGCCAAAGTACAGGTGACAGTTACGAGCATTCCTCTAGAAACATTATCAGCAGAAAAGCAACGACCCTGTAAGGCCACCCACCCGGAGCTACAGGCTCATGTTCTCAAAGCGAACGCATGAGGCCAGGCAATTTTTGACTGACTTAATTTTCTGAAGTCCTTTTCTTCTCCCTTTGCTTTTTCACCTTTCTGTGCATAAAATAAAATAACACAAAAATAAAACCGATTTTTTGCTCCAAGATCTGGAATCAAGGTCACCAATGGAAAAACAGGCATAAACCCAGAGAGTTGGCTTCCTTTCCAGTGAGGGAAACCAAGATCAAAGCCTCAGCCTTCATTAAAGATATCCGCTTAGGATGAAATTTACCCTAAAACAGTGCCCACGGATCTTACTCAGGACCTCTCAATTGCTGTGATTTTTACTGTGAAATACTACTGAAAACAAACAACACATGAATTTGGGAAACAGCCAGACTGATGTGCAGAAACGTTACGATCCAAACTTAAGACCAGCACTTATTTGGGGACGTGGAAAGAGCGAGCTATCCGGTGCCAGTAAATAAACCAAGGAAATGGGAAGGTTAAAGCCGTGAAAATATCTTATTACATTGGACCACCTGCTTGTGTCGTCCTTTCCTCAAGAACTGGAAGGGGGGGGAAATCCCCTTGCCAGCCTGCAGGAGCGTGTGCCTTTTCTTCTGCATCTGCTGCCTTGTAGCCGTCACTGTTAATGAGTGCTGTAATTAATAGATAGCTCTCTCTTGTCTCTCTAGTTGCACTCTGGGCTAAGCACTTTTCTCAAGTCAACATTTGAGAGAAAACGGGTCGGCACTGACTTACAGCAGCTCTGCGAGTTCCTTTTAATTTAGAGCACTTATACCACCACTCCACTTATTACCTTATAATTACTGGACCGCTCTCACATACATTATGATCTTAGACTAGAGTTAGAAGTTATTAGGGTACTAAAACACGGTGTCTCCGTCTCCTCTTTCTTTTGACACCGAATTTTATACAGCTATGATTAAAAGCATCAATTAACTTTCACATTCCACCAACTTATTTTGTATATTACTTTTCTACACACTAACAGCAAGGTGCTTTTATTGACTAAACAGGTACTTGATCTCCTTTTTACCTCCCTTCTGCTGAGACTCCACGTATAAAGTCTCAAAATAAGAGTCTCTGCCTGCAGCTTGATGGCACGTTCCTGTCTAAGACGCCCACTGCTGGTTTGGTTTTCTCTGATTTGTGCAATAATACGCTCCAACGTCACCCTTCCCTTCCCATTAAAACCATTTGCTACTACGTAGGTGTCCAAATGCATGTTGTTTCAGCCAGTTCAAAAGCAGCTATCTCCCACTCCAAGCGGTCAGAACCAAAATACAACCTCAGTTGTACAAGCATTATCTGATCACCAGCGTTGCTTAGGCTAAAGCCAGTCTGCTGATGCTTCTGAAGTAGCAGTTTCTGGTACTAACCAAGATAGAGCTGCTTTTGTCTACAGCTTAAACAGTGTAGACTTGATTGGCGCATGCTGGCAAAGCACAAATGCAATTAAAACATTAACCATTCCAAGGAAAAGCGAAAACAACGGCGCCTGACTCCGAGGACAAAAACTTTCCCGATCCCCCGAAGGCGAAGCAGAGCCAAGCTGGGTACTAGCTGTGGGTGGGCAACAGACACCTTCGGCTTTCCCTCCTTCGTTACTGTACCACAGCTTGAACAAAAGTAATTCAAGAGCCGTCTTACATGGATGGCAGGTGTGACCACCATCAAATTATCATGCTGAACACTTGGAATAATGCCTAAGCCAGATCTCTGCAAAATCCCTCCCTCAGTTCCCTCCTAATTACTACTTAGCTCGTTACACTGAAGAATTCCTAGACACCATTGCATTATAGTCTAAAACTACAGTTGGAGCTTAATTCTCTCTTCCTCTCCGAGTCTGAAATTCTACAGCTCTATTATTCAAGCCTGAAATATTCACAACTATCTATAAATTCAATTGTCAGCCGGTGGGTTTTATTCTAGACCTCACTTCAATCTAAAATTAGAGGCACTAAAATTCACATTAACTCTAAGAGGAATGTAGTGAATAAGACTTCATTTCAAAAGAACACCTTTTTGTCAGAAAGAGCTATTTTCAAAATGATGGCTTTATCTGCATTCAAAGAGAATAAGCCCAATTCCACATTGTGCTGTTAATGCAAAATTTTTAGGTCACATTGGATTAATAAAAATCTAAATTTAGTTAAGGTTTATGAATAGAAATAACATGTGTCATATAAAAACGTGCAGTATTTATTTTAAAGCCTTGGTGGGGTTGTTTTTTTTCTTTACTAGATCTTAAGTCAAATAAATGGCAGCTCCGTTTGTGGGGAGCTGTTCTAAGTTAAGTTTTCTAACAAATGGCAGCTCTCGTGCAAACGTGCCGCACAGTAATTTTAGGGAAAATACCTAATTGGCTCTAGAAGCATTTCCATGCCCCTATACAAGAGAAACCACACAGGGTGCTGCAAGCCCTGAGTAATATGCAATATATGGCATGGCTCTACACATCTCTACTAAATTTACTTCACGACTACCCTGTTTAAGTAAAACCTGAAGCCAGTCACTGCTGACAGAAAGGTACAATGAGAGATCACTTCAATATGCAACTCCTGCTTTAAACAATAGTGAATAAATTGTAATGCTATGTGCTTATGAAAGGTTGAATATATTAAGAATTTATTAATGCAATCACATTCGTATTTCCATCTACCTGCCACATTACTAATGATATTGACAGTGCTGACACTGGTTAAATCAGTATCAATAGACAAGAGGAGTGCAAAAATTAACTGCATCTGATTACAGTATATAGCCTTAAAAAAGAAAGCCTTCCCACTTGAGTCACTGGGAGCTCTTTATATTCCATCCATACATGCAATTGGTTTAGAAATTTACTTTTTCCCCCCTCATATCCCTTATTACCAATACCTAAAGGAAGACAAAACAACATGCCAATACTTCATAATCTGTGAACACACTGCATGCTCGCTTTTCAAGTAGGAAAAGCTCTGCTTACAGCATCATTCACTACTTCAGAGCTGCACTCGTGGTTTCAGTGACAGTAATAATTAGTCGCAATAATCAGAGTGAGCACCTTTATTGTAGACCAACACAAAAGTCCGTTTTTACCTGCACATGAAGTTTCCCTTTTCTTGAAGAGAGAATTACCCTATTTCCATAAATGTCAGAATAGGTTGTTAGTAGTTGACATTTGTAATGACAGCCACTACACGGGAGCATCAGTGAGGCAGTGTTATTACGCACACCTAGGAACTTTTTACACCATCAGTGCAGTCCATCTGATCTTCCCAGGATACATCCCTCCGACTCACATAGATGTCAACAAAAAAGGTCTCGTTATCCTCAAGTGTTAACTATGAAAACCAACGCATGAAAGGAAGTCTTGGCATAGGCAACACAGTAAGTCTGTAGCAGAGTCAGGAATGGAAGCCAGCTCCTTGCTTTGACCGTAAAGACCACATTCCCTCTCAGGTATCACTTCACAGGTCTACACCAAAATCAGAAGGCAGAAAACAGTGCAGCATGTTCCAGCTGATTTCCGGTACTCTGCTTCTCTGAATCTAAGAGGAGAAAGACGTTTGTGCGGAAAGAAATGAAAATGTTGCTTCTTGCTTCAGCACCCATGACAACACCTCAAGACTTTCACCGGGTCCTGTTAAAGAGCTGAGTAACAATTTCAGCTGAGCTGCTTTATACTGAGCATTTTTTTTCCTGCTTCAGCTAATTGCACTCTAGTAAAGTGGCAAAATGTGAATCACTTAGTAGGAAAATGGGCACCAGCTGCTATTGTCAGAGAATGGAGATGCTGAAGAAAAGGAAAGTGACTGAATGAAGTGTCATGTCAGAAATCAACGGTGCAACGTGTGATTTGAGAAAACATGACTACTTTACAGAGACAGGGTGTCATTATGGCATCACAGTAATACGATGCTTTGACAACTGCTGGGTCTAACATATCATCATTGCATTAAGGTGCACCGGCTTAGTTGGGGGAAGGAAAAAGAAAGGACTTCTTCTTTTAATAAGAAATATCGTAAGGCCTGCTTGGTTAACCTAGCGGATGAGATCATTAATTGCAAAGAATTGCTAATCTCGTGCCATGCACAGACAAACAAAACTGTTATTATGCATTACGTCTTCATTAATGAGCACACATGCGCAACCGTGTAGTAAAGAGCACCTTGTACAAAACAGAAGGCAGTTTTTGTTTGGGTTTTGCTTTTTTCTTTTCAAACAAATGTTGAGTATTTCACTGGGTTTTGTCGTTTCTTCTTCCTTTTACCTTTTCTTGAAACCTTCACCTTGGTAAGGGAAAGCAAAGCAAGCCAATGACGTCTTCCAGAGCAGCTGTCACAGCCACCAGCAGCCGGAACAGAAGAAGCAATGCTTGAAGCCATCATGTTGTTACCAGCAGTGGCCTGAGTTAGCTGATGACTGCTGACAGAGGGTCCAGGTTCCCAAACAGTTATTATTGCTCTGTATGCCATCGACCAAGCTCTGCTAAAGCACCTCCTACACAGAAGGCACTGGAAGACTACACTTTTGAGTTGAACAAACAAAACCACTATCTGAAGCCCTTCACATGTGCAGCTATTCTGAGAGGCTGCACTTAGTTTGTTTTCCACACTGCTTTAAAAAAAAGCAACGTTTTCAAGTGGCTGGCTTGCAACTACTGCAGGCTCTCCAAAATGAGGGGGAATTATTTTAACCTCCCTCCTCCCCCCTGTACGTACATACTCATTATTCCTTCCCTTTCGATTTCAAGTTGATTCACCGTGCTTCCTGGTTGATATAATTTGTTAACAAGAAGGAAATGATCCTGAGATACCCCAATGTGTTGCAAATTATCATTGTTGACAGCTTCTACGTTTAAGGACTACATCTGATGCAACAATGCATACTAGCGTCATTTATCTTTAGCTCATTTCCTTGGACCTATTTCAACTGAGGGTGAGCATCTCTTTGTTTATAGCTCTAAATACTGTAAGTGAGCAACTGGCAAATCAATAAAACTGTTAAATGCATAATAATACTGTGTAATTACTTACATGATGTTTTGCATAATTAACTGTCGGAGGTGTTCTTTGATATAATGGATACTCAGAGTATGGAATAACCTATAAGCCTATAAAACACACCCTGTTTATAACGCACAGAATTATGTTTAAAACTCTCATTCTAATAATCCAAATCAGGCTTTGGCACTGTATGACAGAAAGCCTTCCTTTCCTGCCAAGTCTAAATCAATTCTTACGGCATTACTTCATAACTAACGTGATATTTCACTGATGATGACTATTACCCTGATTACTTGGAAGTAATGTGGTAATAGCAAAAATACACTTAGATTAAACAAACTACTGCTATTTAATCAATATTATTGAGACAAACTAAGTGTTTTAATAAGTCTGTATAGATGCACTAATGCTGGCTTAATTAAATGTATCCTTAGACATGCACAAGCTCTGCAGCATACAGATCCTATGGCTTGACAGACTGTAACATCACTCTTGTGAATTTAAAAGGCTGAAGCAGTCACAGCCAACAGGATTTAAATCCTTTCAGACTGCAAAATGATTATTCTTTACATCAGGTACTCTTTTGGGAACAAAAAGTAAAGAGGGAAGAATACGCAAAGACTTTGCACCTTTGAGCCAACACACCAGACATCTGCAGAGGTGCCAGCCAGCCCTCAGTGACACAGTGCCCAATGCATTCAATATATGTCACTGCAACACACTTACAAAAACAAACAAACCAACCTCCAAGGGAAAGGCAAAAAATAAAGCTGATATACACACCACGAAACTGACCTTCATATTTTCACATGTGTACGCAACATATGTGCTGGTAGCTCTGTTATGCACCACTACTAGCAGGCCATCACCACCCAAAGCTTCCTGCAGAAAAGACTTGCCTACTTCTACAGATTTCATGTATTTCAAGTGGGAAAAGATGCTTTTTTGGTATGCTCTGATGATTCAGCTTTCAAATACTGGGAAAAAAGAAAGGGGTGGAGGGGGGCTGGAAAATACTGAAGAGAAGACAACACACGAAGTAGATGGCACTTTAAATCAAAGTCATCCTGGAATGCCTGAGAGTTATACATAGAAGAAATACATGATTTTGTCTTTCGTGTATGTATTACTGCTCTGATCCAACTTAAACCTCAGTAAATACTTTATATGCCTATCTAATTTTTAGGTTTCTCTTTTTCTCTGTGTTCCTAACATTTTTACACAGTTAGAACACGGCTGCTGTTTGAAGTTACGGTCGTATCATTACAATTGGGCTTACCTTCTCTCGTGTGCTGGCTTCCAGCCTAACGTGACATACTTTTTGTTGCTGCAATACTTAACATGCCTCAAACGAGTCAGTTCTGCAGTGAGAGAAGACTGGAGAGCTGCAGAAACTCACGCTGAGAGAACTCCCATGCCCCAAACAGTTTCAACCACAGGACTGCAATGTTGACTGCTGGAACGATGGTGACGCCTCATCATATGAAAATCAGTATATTGATCAGGAAGAGTAAGATTTTATTACGCTCTTTTCAAGCTGCAAACTAACACTTTTAATTCATGTCACATGTTGGAAGACAGCAAAACCTATGGTTAAAAACTGAGGTGTTTTTCTGCACTGGAACATCATTTTACTTGCAGTTATACTCCAGTAGTATCAGGTGGAGGCCACCTGATGTCTCTAAGCCCCAGAGGACAGGGTAAAGTGTCTAATTATTAATTGTGAGGATTCTTTTTATTAAGAGGAATCAACTGAAAGAGTGAAATAAAAAGTTACATTCAGCTACACTTCAAGGGAGAAAAAATACAAACCTACAAAAATAAGTAAAGATTTACTCAAGAACATAACAGGCTTTCTAAAGAGGGATTATTCTGAAATGATTACAGCATCAAAAGCAGTTACTTGCACCAGTCAGAAAGCCAGTACCTCAGATCAGAGAGACACAGCTGTCATTCATCACTTTCCAGAAGGAAAAAGAAGACAAACAACATGCCTTCAGTCTCAAGAGTCAAAGTTTGCATTCCCAGATTTTCCATTCCTAGCAGCGCAGCTGAGAGGCAGAGTGTAGGTGTGTGCACACCGTGTACCTGCCTCCCCCCAGCTCCCTCCCTGCTCTTCTGCAGATTTATAGCAGGAGAATTATAATTTGCCAGCCAAGCTCTGTTAAATTGGAGAAGCAATTAGAAAGAACGTGCCAGAAATAGTATCAGAGAGTGAGCGTCTTAACAGACTCAGGACTACAACTTGCGGAAGCGAGCCATCCTTATCCCACCCCCTTTGCTCAGCCTGCTCCTGTCCTCCCAGCCACACGCAACTGGCTTTAAATCCCACACACACGTACAAGCACTCACACACAAGCAACCAAAAAGCTACTTGGTGAATGGGAATATGACGTTTTGCTACAATCAGTGTTTAAGTGAATGTTTGTCCCATTGTGTTACACCATGCTGTCAGCTAGCAGCAGGGAGTCGTTGAGTTGTTACTACATTTGATTTGACTGCCAGTAGGAAGCTTTATTTCTACCAACTGTTAGTTGCCAGCTCTAAGGATCTCCTCTTACTTTGAGAGGTTTTTACCGTTTTTAATAAAGATATATATATAAATGTATATATGTAGTCCCTTATTTCCCTCTTTCACTCTGACGACTGAGTATAGCAGAAGCATCTCCACATCCCCATGCACCACAGCAGTCTCTTCGCTTAAGTCTTGCTGCCTTAATACAATCACTCTTTTGCGTTTAAGGCAACTATAAGTCAATTCTGACACACATCAGAAAAGTGATTTTTCTATCTGGACAGCTGAATGAGAGGTGCAAAAATGAATATTTACATAAGTAAACTGAAGGAGGGGAATTTTATTCTGATCTTTTCTGAAAATTGTAGGATTAGAGAAAGAGAGAACCTGGGTGGATTTTCCTTCCAAGGAGAGAGCGCTTGCTATCCAGACCTGCATATGCTTCCCACACAGAGTTTGTAGTAGGACTTTCGGGTTTTTTTTTGCTTGTTTATTATTCATGTATATCCTGAAAGATTTCTCCTCTGTCAAACAAGATCCTATAACTTCAACAGTTGTTTACAATGCTTCCTCTTCCTACACAATAATGATGATTTTGATAATTAGGATCTAATTATAATGGATCTGACAACAACTTCCAACAATGAAAAGCATCTTTAGAAAAATGAAAGCATATGCGTGAATGGTGTAGGGAGGTGGGGTGGGGGAGAGAAACACATTCCTATGAGACAGCCTGAGAACTCAGGCTGAATGGAAAAGTAATTAACACTAAAGAGCTAAAACTGTAATTAAAGAAAATTTCATTAAAGGGAGGCAGGTGATTCCACTTCCCTAAATATGCCAAGGTGCTGTATAAGAATAAAATAGCAGGCGGTTTCAGTGAGTGGAGCGGGAAAGCCATGTCTTTAACCAGATCAAATTCTCGAAATTGGCTGTCAAGACGGGATTGTTGTGATTTATACCCGTCTATCAAGCGCATGAAAGAGAGAGACAGGAGAGGGAAAGAGGCAAGCTGCTGTCGCTTCCATTCGCAAAGCACCTTTAATTTCCACAGCACCATCTGTTACCAAATCTAATTCACATTCCCTCCTAATCTGGTTTAGTTCCGTAATACTAATTCTTCTACTACTCTTCTGTACATCGCTCTCAAGAAAAAAGCTTTGGTTCTGGGGTTGGTAAAAAATTGAATATTATACAGTTTAGGTTCTGGTGACTTAAGGGAAGCATGCTGCCCTTTAAAATGCACTCCTGGTAAAAGGATTTGTTCCCAGCCAGCGCAGAGAAACAGAATTGCTCGCATTTGAAAAGTCAAGGGGGGGAGGAGGAGAGAGGCAAAGAAGGGGAGAAAAAGGGAAAAAAAACAACCCCAAACACAGCTGATGAGAGGGAAGTAGGCTGTGGACATGAAAGCAGAGGTTGTCATAAAATACAATTGTTGTCAAGTTTAGTCACTTTCAGTACTGGCTATAAAATCACTTTGTCACGGTCTCATACTGAAAGCTTGAAACTCTGCTTGCGCTAAGAAAACTAAAAGCAGTGAAATGTAAGACTCTACAGCAGCGAAAACATCTCTTTCAAATCACAAGATGCCCATGTCCATAGGAAACCAAAGAGGCAGGGACAAAAACTGAGAATGGTTTAAACCAGTTTCCTGGTCCTGCTGTTAGCTGGGTAACAATTATAAAACTCCCAATCACTTCTGGAGATGTGGAAGCAAAGTAAAGGACCAGCTCTCTTCTGTGGGTAAGAGCTTTCAGGCAGGCACCACCTCATCTCCTGGGTCTAGGGGTGACTACGCTTTCTTCTTTGTCCCTACATAGAGCTCCTTGACCAGGTCCTCTTGAAATCAACATAAGAAGGAAAAAAGGATCTAGAAAAATATTCCTAATATGATGGTATTTACTATCAATAATGCTCATCTTTTACTTCTGGATTTTAACACAGATTTTAAGCTGCATTTCCAAGGAGTACCACTGCCACCCTCTTAGAGCCAGGCAAAATTAGACACAGAAAGGTGAAGAGTTGCCTCAGCAGGCCAACTAAATGGCATGGAACAGAATCAAGGTCCTAGGGAATCCAAATCCAGGATATTTTGCATGGGTTTGATGAAAACATGCCTCGGAAGTCTGAATATTTATTTCTAAGAAGAGAGCTTGCCTTGAACTTCCAGATATAGGGCCTTTATTATTCTAAAATATATATTTTTTTCTAAATGGGGAAACTTATTTTAGAGGCTAAATTAAATCCGTTCTTATTCATACATTAAAATGTTCCTTTTCTGTCAAGGTAATCCCAATTTCTTTGTGTGTAGCCTTCCCAAAAATAAAGCTTATGGCAAAAACGGCTTTACCCAACACACAGGGTAATGAGCAGGGTGCGAGCAATGTGGAGTTGTGAATAGCCCAAGGTTTTTATGTTGCTGGAAGCTTTTTTCCCAGGATTCGAGATGGAAGAGGCAGGCAATAGCAGGAACATAAATACTCTAATATCCTACAAAATCCAAAAAGGAGTGCTAGTTTTCATTACATGAAAGAGTAAAGCATAAACAAATGCCTGGTACAAATTTCTAACTGCTGTGAAACACCCGTGAACAGAGATGACAGTTCTAAAGATCAATGGGAATTCTGAGGAAGTCTCCTCCTCCAATACTCATTGCTTGATTCACACATTGCTTAAATCATCTGGGTAATTTTACAGACAGTGCTGGATTTGCTATTTTTAATCAGAAGAATAGGTAAAAAACCGAAATCAAATGTGTTCCAAATACAGCACATCTGCCACTCACTGCGGGTCAAAACCTTGTGGACAGGGGAACAGACCCAGCAACTCTGAAGCTCTGCAAATCATACTAGCTAATGGTGTTACTCCCAAACCCAGCCTGTGATTTCAGAGGGTCTAAGGTCCTGATACTCCAATATACAAGATGCAAGTGCATTACTGTAACCTACTGCACCCAAAGAAAAGCATGCTGACACTGAAGGACTCTGTGATCAAAACACTCTAAAGTTCTTCTTATTATTAGCAGCAGCAGTAGCAGTAGTAATAATAATGATGATAACACCAATTTTTACACTAAAGCATTTGAGTGGTATCAGCCCTGGCTGTTAATACACAACATTTCTATTTCTACACTATAAAGTCCCTTAACACTTGCAAATGAAAACTGTAAGTAAAAAAATAACTTCTTCCTTTGAATTCTTACTCTTGCTTTACCTATCTCGATTCTGGAAACACTGGAATTAAAAATACACAAAGAAAATAGCTGAGTGTGTCACTCACGTATGGTACTGATGACCAAATTTATCTCATGCTGAGATAAATCAGAGTTTATGGAAGCAAAACTATGTATCTTAAGTCTTTGCTAGTCTGTCCCGGATTTTGATGTGTGATTACAGATTTCTTACAAATAAATAAACAAATAAAACTTGGGCTTTTCACAGTTCCTTGTTCTTCACATATTACGACATGCAATTCAAACCTATTTATTTATGCCGCTGGGTTTACATGTCAGATATTTGCCTCTGGATATAAGCAGCAAAGGTCAGGAAGTAATGGCTTTCACTTTTAAAATGTTTGCATGACTCCAGCAAGTTTGCAGAATGAGCTCTTCACCAAGTCCTGATATGATTTCTTTTATCTTTTGCCTTCTATTTCGGTGGGAGTCACAGGAAAAAAAGAAGGAAATTCAGCATATTCCAGGAAAAACTGTCGGAACTAACAAATGTGTACCAGCCCAATTACTACATTCAGAACAAGGAGGTTGCTACTTGCAATTATAAAGCAATTGTATCATTATGCTGCAGTTATTACACACTGAACCCGTGGTCATCTGTGCTGTAAGAAGCACTGAGAGACTTGTCCAAGAAAAGCTTCACGTGAACAGATCGGCATTAACGACTCCATACTGCAGACCACAAATTTCAGCTGTATTTTAACGACAGAATTTCTCCAATTATTTCAAGAATATAAAGTCTGGATCAAATATTTATTTTTCATAGATCTAGAAGTTCTGCTGAGGTCAAGTGTCCTTGGGTAAGCAATGGGAGAAAGACCAGCCGGAAGACAGCACTGCATTCCATCATTAAACTGAATGAACACACACATTTGATACTGAGAAGGTTTGTGCCTCGCTAGTTTCAATGCAAGCTCAGACTGCTCGGTAAACCAAGTATCAGTTCATGGGAGTGCACTAAAGGATAATTTAACCAGATTGGGCTTTACATTTTTTATCATGATAGGACTAAGGTCTGGAATTGAAATCCACCTGCATTTCACTAAGCATCCGCCTAGAACATACACCAAACGTGCTCCACTCCTTCATAGGTTCTTTACACAGTAGAGGGTCTGACAGCGACTATACCTTTACATTACCATTGTTTCCTACCCATGTCATGGGGGTTGGAACTAAATGATCTTGAGGTCCTTTCCAAACCTAGCTATTCTATGATTCACGGAATAAACAGTCTGGAGTTCTAAAAGATAACACAAAAATACTCAAAACTGTCTGTAGTTGGAAGCTTAATAAACTGAGGGTGTTCGTCGAGGTCAGCATGAACACCTAAAGGAGGCCACTCTCATCTACCCCTGGATGGCTGCATCAAGCATATTGTAAAATCCAGAACAGGACATCCACTGGAACATCCATCACGAGACAACAAATAATGATAGCCCAATGATGATGTGGGATTGGCTGACTGTACATTATACAGGAATGGCTATCCTACAGGTTGTATTAAATATGAGAGCCTAAGATTTATGTTATGGGTGATAAGGCCAAGAATGCTGTAAAAGTGAAAAAATATGGCAACAGTATGCAGTACATCACACTAGGATAATTATTTATATAAAAAGTTCCCGTTCTTAGACTTCCAGCATGTAGGGATAGAATTCATATATTCAAAGAAGACATAATAATAACCTGTCAGCTTGTGGTGATAGATATGCTTTTAATCCAAATGACCACAGTCTGCAGTCTACCTGTCATAAAAGGACACAAAAAATTGAGTTTTCCTTTCATAATTCTTTAAGTTGAAAGGGAAAAACACAGAAGCATGATAAGTGGCTCATTCCAGTGGACAGATGGACAGGCAGTAGTAAAACGTATGAATAAAAGGCACTGTTCCTTCACTAATGCTATTTTCACTTGTTACACATTGCAACTCAGAGACAGGGAAGGTATCCCTACCTTGTGGGAGACTTTTCAAGTATTCTCCTACATAATCCAAGTTATATTGCATACAATAAGAGATCGCTACAAAGACTAAGTGTATTATACTATTTAGCTGTCACCTGAAAGCAACCCTCCACAAAAGCACTATTTCATGTACTGACTTGAGGTACTTGCCCCCAGAGGTCCCCTTTTCTTAAATTCCCTGCTACTGGGAAGGAGTATCTGACCTATATATTTCAATCTCTAAAAATTCACTCAATCAAGGAATGCTGGCAGAAGTTTAATAAATCTATCAGTCCTTTCTGATGCATTAGGAAAACTAGACAGTCCATTCCTGTCCCCTCCATCCAGCTCACATACAAACCCACACCACACAAGCCACAAATCCTCTAGGGCCTGCGTCCTTCCAGGGGTAAAAACGACAAAGAAATCCAACTAAGTTAATTTTAAGCACTGAAAATGTAGCCAGACTGCTCAGTTATTTCATTTTAAAAGATCTTCATTTTCCCATCTGTGTTATGGCAATTTTATTACACATTCGGCAAATTTACAGTAACAAGATGTTCCCCTGACAAATTAATCACTTTCCAAGCATTTTATCATATAAATAAAATATCACCTCAAGAGAGAAAATCAGCTCAATCAGTTGATTTAACCCATCTTTCGGGGAACTCGTCTGAAACAGATTGAGCGCATTCTGTCTGAAGAGGGACTGTGCGCACATCCTCCTGGACTCCCAGCTCGTATGGTGAGGCTTCCCAAAAGAAAATGCTTTAAGGCTAGCTGATAGGATGCAAGATTCTTCCTGTAAGAACTACAGTGCTGCAATGACAGATCTCCACCAGGAACACAGACTTATTTAGAAACTGGTACAGGTTTTCACTGAGGAACTGCATCTCCCCTTAGATCCCTGATCACTGTTTCTTCTGCGTTTTGCACCAACTATAATGCAAGAGTAAAATCCATACTGGTTTTTATAATCACAATAAAATAACATAGCCAAAACTCCAACCGGTTTTGCAGCTGATGAAATGGAAGGTTTTTTGCTTGGCTTTTTAAAATCTCCCCAATGCTCTCTACACATCTTGGGAAATAAATTTTGTTTTTATGAAATGTAAGTGACTGGCAACACTAGCAATGCAATATATTAAAGTAGAGAAGTGGGTTCAATTTAGGTTTTCCCAAACTAACCCTTAAAACAACTCTGTGCCTTTCTGGAGAGAATCTGCCACTGAAGCAATTTAACCTCTCTGCCATTTAACACTTCTCTCTCTGCCCTGCTCCTCGTGCTCTACGTCGCCTTCAGGGACTGCCAACAAGTATAAACAAGAACAAGAAGGACTACCTCTGTTCATGTTACTAGAATCTGAAGTTGTTAACACCAACAAATTTTAGGCAGATTTGTTATTTTTCACTTGAAGTTAGTAGCATCAATACAGGCTTTCTGTATTTATTCCACCGCTCTGAAGAAATATGATAGCAAATCACCCTTTTGCCAGGAGAACCACCCCGCCAGACAACACACATACGTAATTCTGGCAAAGTGACTACACTTTTCAATGAGATATTCACAATATTCTCAGCAACAAAGTCGTGGGTGCCAAAGAAAAGAGAATTCACACATCTAGACATCCTTTCCATCCCCTTTACTCCCTCAGCAAAACACTACCTTTACCTCCCCAAATACTAACACACAAAAAGAGCATGTAACACTACAATTCACTAACCTAGGAGCAGGAAAACAGCATGCTTTATGGAATGCTATCAAATTGCAACATAAATGCTAGCAGTTGCTACTTAGCCCATGTAATTAATAATGCTGTAAACCAGGCATATTAATACTACAAGGCACCAGTATTGCAAGCTGCAAGCTCTGCGCAACCCTGAATGCCTTAAGTGTTATCAATAAAGAATGTTTAGATGCACAATTATGAATTTACACATGAATACTATATTCTATGTCCTACATGTAGCTTTTACCTGACAAAACACTCCTGGTTTAGGTAACTTTTTCAAAGAATTACTATCAGAGGTCATGAAACACAACAAAGGATTCTGAGCACCGGCTCAGGGAAACTTCAGCTCTTTACATGGATGCTGAACACTTAAAGACAAAAAAAGGCAAACACAGAACAATTATAGTACTTATTAATCTTATTCTCTTCTATATTTGGAAAATCCACATATTTGTTGTACAAGATGCAAGTGAACCAGGCCAACTGGAAAGGGTTTATTATCCACTGACCCCTTCCTCTAAATACTTAACCAGGAAATTTACTACCTGTATCAAGCGCCTTATGCATGCAAGCTTTGCAGGATCAAGTCTCAGCAAAATAGTGTTTCATTTAAGAAGCAGCTGATTCAGCTTTCACTAGGAAAAAAAAAGGGCATTCTAAACATGAAGTATGTGTCATGGGATGCTTCCTTCTTTCCTTGGAATTGAAACAGTGGAAATAAGTATCTTTTTCCTGTTCTAATTTATGTGTATTTTTTAAAGTCTTGGAGCAGCTGGAACCTTAAGTGAAGAGATTCTGTCCTCAACCAGGACACACAAATCAGCCATTTTTGCTCTAAACATAACCAAAAGCAGTGTTTTCCTTGAGCATGAAGTCTAAAGTTCCAACACTGCAATGAGAATAAGTATAGGGAGAAGACACTACTTGCTCTTCACACCTTGAAAACTGAGCAAAGTTCAGTGAGTCTGAGTGACATCAGAACACAACTGCGAATCTCAACACTGAAAAGCAAGGTGCCAGCGCAGGAGCTGTAGAAGTGGATGAATTTGATTTAATTCAGTAAACACACAACCGCTTTCAAGATTCATCTCACCTGGTTATATAGTATTGACAAAAACTTATGCAATGATCAAACTAATACATAACAATACATAGCCAGTCACAAAACGAAGGGCAAATCTTGCAGACCTCATACAGGGCAGAAAGCTCCCGGGTCAGAAGCAACCTCAGAGAAGGCTGGGCGTTGCTTACTTGACCCAAATTCCTACTAACATCCATTTACTCTGACAACATCTAATTGAGGCGAAGTGTCTTCATTTGATACTACTTTCACAGCCCTCTGGTGGACTTCAAACATTCTGCACAGGGCAGTTAGATGCTTTGGCCTAAATATGAGATGCACCGAGTTCCTCCAATTGTCTCTTACATGAAAAACTCAATTCTTCCTTTGAAAACCATGTCCTTGCAGTTCTGAAGTAGCCACTAATCCTTTTAGACACCATAAAATAGTTCCATCATTTTTCCCCCTGCTATCGTTTCCTGATTCACCACAGGACATATACTGTACTCTTAAAACTCAGTATAGTCAACCTACAGGAAAAACGAGAACTCAGACCTGGAAAGTCAGAAACATAGAGTTTAAGTTACTTTCACAGGTTAAATTAATCTTCACTTAATGAGGGGATCACATAACTTCGGGGACCCCATTTGAGACGGAAGATGGATATACCCACTGACTCAGATGCTTTAAAACAGTTTCTGGGATCTCAACTTTTGCAATCAAAAACCTCTTCAATCTGAGGAAGATACAGGACACAGAACCTTTTAATTTGAAAGATGACAAAGTGGATTATTGGCCAGTTACACGTGCCAATAGGGTGATCCATTACCATGGACTTTCTACTGCAAGTACACGATGTCACCTTAATAGCAGCTAGAGCCTTACTGGCTTAAAAAAACAACCTAAAAAGGGTTTTGCATGTGAATTGAACTTAACAGGTTTGACATGGACTAACCTTAAAGAATCCAATCCACTCAAATCCCTTTGAAGGCTGTAGCTGAATTTCATGCAAATCTTAGAGAAGTAGCCAGGCTGTTGGGATTTCAAGATGCTGTGTCCCTTTCTTCTGCAGATCTAAAACCGGGCAAAACAATGACATAAAACCCTCCCACAATTTCAAGGATTCCTTGTAAGATGATCCTGGTTTTATTCTTTGGCCCAGGAAAGTGGCATTTGAAATGTGAAAGCAAGAAGACTCTGGCATCAGAAAACGTATCAAAACATGAAGCCAGTCTTTCATTTTGTTCTAAACACGACATTGGATGAATGTTTGACACATTTAAAAAGCCTGGCATGACACCATTAAAATGTTTAAGAATAGAATAATGCAAGTGAATTTCTTATGCTCAAATCTATCACTGATGACTTTTATCTTTTCTACAAATAATTCAATTTTAGCAATAAATAATCCACCAGTGTCCAAACCTCCTGGTGGTCATTCTGAAACCCAAGCAAGCAACTTTAAAACAAAGCTATTTGTTTTTTCAAGGCCACTGTAACATGATGAAATTTCTTTTGCTCACCCCCACGAAAAACACCTAAAAAGATTTCAGTGTTCTACGTACATTCATGGAGGCAGAAAAGCACATATATGTATTTGTCTATGTTACTGGCAGCTGGAAAATTATTTGTTTGGTGACCGGATTTAATCTTCACCTGATAAAACACGAGAGGAAAAGGAAAAGCATTCATCAACTGCTTTTGCTCTTATGATGACTAAAAATGTAACTAACTATAACCAAATCAAAACCACAGAGTGTGTGTAAAGCACCTACTATGCAAAGTAGTTATAAATTCTTGGTTAACAAAGGGCACAGAAAGCCCTTAAAGGAAATATTTTATTTCTGCTAAATTAATACCTAAAAGCATTACATTTCATCAGTTTCACTTAGGTTTAAAATCCCCAAAGATTCTCCTTCTGAAACTGGCTATATTTTATGTGCAAACCAGGCTGAGAGCTATCTAAATCTAGATAAAACTCATTGGCTTGTAATCTTCACAATGATCTATACATCTAAATTTATATGCAAATCAAATGCTCTCAAGCATTAACACATTCCAAAGCATCTAGGAGTAAGAGAGCGCTTTCTCCCTTCCCGCAACACCCCCCCCCCCGCCTCCTTCGCTCCTCTCCCCCTCTCTTTATTTACACTAGCTACCTAAATAATTCACACTGCCTTCTTTTCAGCCCGAATGTTCTTCTGTGGAAGCCCGCAATGAGCTATTGCAGTAACCAGATGGACACATGAATGCAGCAGGTGGGACAGATGGCAGACCGCCCTGTCTGACGCTGCCTGCCTCAGCCTGGCCTGCCTTTCCCTTCCAGGTACATTAGCATCAGTGCAGCAGAAAGCAGTATGCAGAGGGAGGGGGGAAAAAAAAACCCTTTACATACAATACGATATGAGTTAGTTAAATAAATGACCAGATGCTTATTTGCTTTTTAACCCAAAATGCAATTTACTTTAGAGCATCTCTCGCCTCTTCCCTTAAAGGAGGAAAGTCCATCTCGATTCTCCAGCAAGCCCTCTGAGTGGTGTGCATAAAACGAAACGTGCCTGAAATGTTATAAAGATCTTAAACTCATGACTTCATAAACATTTTGATTCCGTTTCCAAATACCTCTACCCTTTCACAGGTTCTATTTTTTATGTATAAATCTATGTGTCTTCTGGTACCTGGTCAGTGTTTTTAGATGAAGTCTTAACAGCTGAAAATCCCCAATTTCCACCTGTGTAATACGTTCCTTGATTGAATTTCTTCTGCTTCCCATTTCGGGAGAGCCTTAAAACTAACAGTTTATTACAAAACATCTGATACTTTTAGGGAAAGCATCAACAAAAGCTGAGGCAGAAAGTCTTTCTTTGACTGCAAAAAATTAATGTTTTAATATGTAGCTTTCTCTCTGGAATGCTGGGCAAAAACACAGTAAGAAAAAGCTGTAATAGGTTTTCAGCAAGAACACACCTGATATACCTGTGGTACAACGGCATCGGTGTCACTATACCACAGAAGTTACTCTTTTTATCCACACCGTGTTGCTGTCCAAACAAGCAGAAGTGATTAACTTCACACTCTTTTCAAACCAGCAGGCAACTGATTCAGTGTATTAATTGAAATCACTGCTTCAAGGGCAATTTATAAAAATCACATTGAAAACAGGTATTAAATGCAAGCAGTCAGTTAGATGTTCGATGCAATCCTATACTATCCAGATTTGTTTCTCTTCTGTCACCCCTTGTGCTATGCCAACAACAGCAGCCCGCGTTGCTCCCTGCTCTGTCCATCTCCCTTTCAACAGCACTTTCCACCCTACCTCCTTTCCATTAAATGCACCTTCTCTGAGCTGACACAGAGGAAACCACCCACCTCTCCCTCAAACAACAGGTACATTTCTGCTGATCTAAATAAAAGGATCCACAACTTCCTTGTTAGCCTGAAGTTACTACTTCTATTGTAAGCGAAAAACACAAAACCACACAGATTTTACACACACACTTGCCAGATAAACAAGTACGATTCGCCCTTTTCTGCATCTTTTATGAACTGCTTGCATCTGTAGTCATCAAAGCTCTCAAATAGGAACTACCTATATACCTACATACTGTACACCACAGTAGAATGACTGGGGCCTCTATGTACTACCGTAACAGAAATACTAAGTAATAACAGGTTAAATCATATGGAATAGATTTGCAATTACACTCAACTACCGAGTAAAAATAGCTTTTCTTTTTAAATCAGAATAAGCAATTCCACAATGCTGAAGGTAAAAGAAAAAGTGTAAGTCAGGACATGTCTGCTCCCTCCAAGCATACTGGTATAACTGGAGAAAAACCTGACTGTAAATAAACCTGTATGGGTAAACGAGGACTGGTCCAAACCAGCAACTAAAGCCTGAAAAAAAACAGTAACTTACCTCTTCAGGGATTTAAACACTCTCAGTAGGGACTCAAATAATAATAAACATCATAATACAACATCTAGTTTCATCTGGCCCAGGGAGAAGACATAGCACTATGAGGAAAAAAGTTTATTCCAGTTTATTTCTGACCTGGCAGAAGCCAGGAATTACAGAAAACCTCAAGGGACAGACTGCTTTCACAAAGTGCCCAGAGTGATTTTGAGGCCAAAGAGGTTAAGCACTTCGGATAAACTTTGGATAAGCAGCACAACTTCTGTATGCTTCTATGTCCTAACTGAAAATCCCGAACTTCATGGGTTTATATCACCACCTCTCAGGAAAAAAGAAAAGGGAAGTAAAACAAAAAAGGTGAGTGAATCCAGGGGTCATACATGCAAACTGACAGAACCATGCAATAGATTCTTGTACCAGCAACTTCTAGACAAGGTGAACTATGCACCACCAGCTTCAGAAGAGCGTTTCAAGCTATAGTAACTAGTTTACACCATCACATAGAGACAGTAAAAGCAATACACTTTACAGTCAGGTTACAAATGCTACCACAACAAGTCATGATTTGAAGATGATCATATAAGCTGTTTTCTCAACAACAATATACGAACAGAACTCTGAACACGCAGGAAACACCCTCTTTAAAAATAAACCTCTGATCCACTGCCAGGTTGTCACAACAGGAACACACACACTGTTGGAGCTGCAGCCACAGAACCAAACTGAGATTCATTGTATTGTATTGTATTGTATGAGTAGGCTTGAAACACTACTGATGAAAAGTTAGTAGAATAAAAAATGAAGCCTGTTTTCAATAGCAAAACTCATGGTTGAAACTGCTCACGCATATTCTTAGCATTTGAACTATTTGTGTGTTTAACTGTATGTGGGGAAATAGGGGAGGAAAGAATGAAATCAGTGTAAGGCCACAAGACTGTTACAAAGTTCATTCTGGTTTGGACATATTTTCACAGTTTAGTTATTATTTTTAAATAATTGGTTTTAATGGATTAAATAAATCCACTAATTAATAAGGTGATGTGATTATTCAAGGTATTTCAGAAACTATATTAATTCTTAACTATTTTTTGCTCACAAACCTATTCAATTCTTTTTAACTTTAAATGTAAACTTTGAATGCCATCTCGTGTAATGTTTGCCACTGCTTTGTGGACACCATGCATAAGCCCAAGGTATCCCCCCAAAAATCAGACCTGCATCTCTAAAGAGGTATATAGGGACATTTGGACAGCAAAAGGAGTTTAGCTGCACGAGTAGCTGCAGAGACAGGAATTGGACCCTACAAATGCAGCTATTGCTCATATCTATGATCCGGTAACCTGCAAGGAGTTGCTGCTGAATGGTAAAAAAACCCCTCAACCAAAAAGCAAAACAACTTCATTCTGTTCCATGCGGAAAGTAACTGCCAATCCCAATCCCATGAGAGCATCACAGCAAAGACGGCGTAATTATAGTTAAACCGGACCTGATGTAAACCACCATGAAGCTGATTTTCAAAAGGATCAGATATGCATTTGAGGTCTGTAAACAGAAGATCCAATGAGTTTTCCTAGGGCTGAGGTTGTAAAGGAGCTGTGTTCTTTGTGGGGCTGGGGTTTTGGGGTTGGGGGGGGGAAATTGGGGTTTTTTTTGTTGGGGGTGTGTATGTGTTTGGTTTTGTTTGGGGCTTTTTTTCTTGTTTGGTTTGGGCTTTTTTAAAATCTAACCACGTCTATTGTATAAATGCAGCCTGACAGATACTAACCTTTTTCCAAAGTCTTGTCCAAGAAATGGGACAGGAGGAGGGGGTGGGAAACCAACCCAGTAAAGCAAATCCTCGTGTTAGTAAAAATACACACAATATTTATGAAAACGATGTTAACTTCAACACACCTTCACCTAAACCATGAAAATTTCAAACATGGAAATCTCTCCAGTCAGGTAAAATACTAACAGAAGCAGGGAAATGAAAGTAGGGTATAAACAATCCTAATATATAACAATGAGAAATTCTGCTGCCACTGCAAATGTATCCCACTTACTTTTAATACCGAGCAATAAGTGAGGGCAGATACTGATGTTGAATGTAACGGATACAATGAACACATGGCATGAAAAGTTCCCAAATACGCAAAGGAATGGAAAAGCTCCTTTTTAAAGGCAATGTGTACAGAAGAAATACGCAGACATTAAACCCTAAATCATAAAGGTGTAATTTCAAAAGGACAATACAATCTATCTGCTCTCCTATGTCAGCGACCAAACAAATTAAACACTAAACGCTGACATTCCATCCTCCCTTCCCTCCGCTGCAAAACCCGAAGCACTAACTTTGTGAATGCCTTGACATTTGCCTCTATGCCTCAGGTTTAACACTACTCTTAAAGGAGGAGGAAGTGTCTTTAAAAATCTCAAACGCGTAATAACTCTTGCTCTTATTCCTCTGCAGCTGAGCAGAGCCATTTACATAGTCCACTGAACACTGTTTAGTAAACACCACGAGAGTGCTTCTATCTTACTGCCCTTGTAAAACCGAGGCAGGGGTTCTGTTTTTAGTGCACACTCTGGTTCAGCGCTAATCCTGTTTTATGTTGTTCACACCTGCTGCTGACTAGCAGCCTGCTGATGGGTTGTGGTTTGTGCTGCTCCGAGACAACCCTCACCGGCTCCAACAAAAACCCAGCCACTAAAGTGGAAACAAAACCGCGACTGCTATGCAGATACTGTACAGGGAAGGACTGACGTGCATGCCTCATCTTCCTTACTCTTAACTTCAAGGTTTAAGTGCACGTGCTTATATTTAGTCCTTATGCCTAAGGGTTCTTCCCCAGATAGCAAATCTTAAAGACAAATGTCACGGACGCAACCTTTATAAATAAATGCTGTGTAACTCACCTTTTCCTTTGTGCCTAAGAAAAGAATGGGCTTTGCTCTAAAGGAAGCACTGAATGTTGATAAAGCACCTTTTGGTGAGCATTTACAGAAACAGGCTGTTGCAAATTTACAATAAACTTCCTTTAACGTGTTTGCACATGAAATTCAAATATTGCTGTTCTAGAAAACAGGGGGGGTTGGGTTGTGGTTTGGGGGGGTTGTTTGTTTTTAATTACAATTCTAATCTACACATTTAAGCAAAAAAAAAAAAGCCATGAAGTCACATCTTCCTGCCATTGATGCCAGCAGTAAAACACACCTATGGCTTCATTGGTACAGCAGACTGAATGCTTTACCAAAGTCAAAAAGGTAATCTGTGATTAGAGGACTAGGTCTGGAGTTACACAGTGCTCATATCCAGAGAATAAGAAAATCAAAGAAACAAACCCCAGTGACAGTCAAACTCCTTTGTTTGGCAAACACATTGAGGCAGACTGCATCGAGATCAGGGATAGAAATGACATGCAACTTTACTGATTCAGACACTCAGAGGTAGGCACTGTTATCTACTGCAAAGTTTTGCACTAGAAAGGTCTCTAAAATGGAGGGCAGGACATACGACTTTTCACACCTCCTTTAAGGTACTCTTTACATGACTAAAATAACGCAAAGCAGCAACAGAGTATTTGGAAAGTGAACTGTCTCCTTTATCCTGTTAGGCCATCCCAGCCTATTTCTTTCAACAAAAGAGAAAGGAGAAGAATGTTTTCTGTCCAAGAGCCAACTCCCTGTATCTCTTAAACGCTGTATGAACCTTTTCATAAATAAAAGGTTGGTTGGAGGCCAGTCAAGGCAATTCTCCATCTATTAAAGTTTATTCTGCATCTCGTAGGGGAAGATGTGCTGAATGACCATCACTATCCTTTGTGACTGCTTGATTCTGCATAGGAAGACCAAGGTGTTTCTGCCTATACAGGAAGATAACATGCATCCAGCAGACAAAGGTATTCCATGTTAGAGCTTGTCATCCCAAACCCATCAGCAGAAACGAATCAAGACCAATCAATCTTTATGTAAATTCAGCATTTCAAGCTCTCTTGCAATTCAGATGTAAAACCAAGGGAAAAAAGGGGTCAGTCTCACTTTGTCATACCATCTCCACCTGAAGGATTTCTATCTCCTCTTCAGTCAACGCAAGACCAAACTGGCACAATGCCAGCACTGCTTTTAAGCTCACACAGAAAATATTATGGGGTAATCTCAGTATTTCCTGGTCACACTCCCTTAGGCAACTCTATATTGGTGCAAATGTCACATCCTGGCAGTGAATCCTGGAGCACAGGCTCCATTTCTTCATTGTTTTCTTTTAAAATACTACCAAATCATTCATTTTTCAAATCAATTACAGGGAATGAGCCAAAATCTACTAAAATGAATGGCATTCGTCCCATGCAATTTTGAATCAGGCTACCATCAGTAAAAGAGAAAGAGATCTTAAGACGGATGTAGGAGCTTGGCAGGAAGCCGTCCTTCATACCTTGGAAAATCTCTGCTAACTTATCTAGCAATGGTACACCAGCCCCCAGTAATTTTGTCAAACAGCTGCATCTGCAGCGTTCCTGTTCCAGCATTACCTAATGCACAAGAATCACACATTTTTAACAATCAGGGGGAAAAAAAGGCGAGAGGAGGAGGGAGAAAAAGTCCCACCCCACTCATCCATCAACTGCACATCCAGGCCACTGCTCCTCAGAAATTTATACATGCTACAAAGATATAAAAAGACATAAAAAGCTCTCAGAAATAAAAACGCTTCAGAAGCCAGATTTTGATAGTGCCAGGTGGGGTTTTTGCCAGATTATAAAGTTGACTGAAATGCCAGGATACCGCGTTTCAGAAGTGGCAGCGGCTTACATACTGTCTAGTATTAGTGGCTGAAGTGTATTGCTGATTCCAAAGCCAGGCTATCATCATCCGTGGGGGAGAATAAAATAAATAAAGAAAGAAGAATTGGCATTCCCTACCAACCTCGCTACCTGCTGCCTCCGAGCGCTCTTTTCAGGTATGGCCTCCACAAAAAACAACACAGTTAAGACTACTTTATTTTGATTATAGTGCTTTCCCCAGGCAGGAATTTTTATTTCAGTTTGAATCTTTAAACCATTACATTTTCAGTGATGCATTTTTATATTTTCAGTTGACATCTTCATAAGAGAATGAAACCTTTGAGCAACAGCTCTAAAGCATGAAGGTTTCCTGCAGTATGCGCTTAAATTATTTTACACCCAAATGGAGCCAGTTGTTTTTAGCTAAAATTTAATAAACCTTAAATCAATGACCTTTCCTTTACTGAATGCCTGCACTGGGGAAAGCTAACTTTCCCGAGAAACATATTTTGGTGAGTAAATGCCAAACAAAGGACTATCTAAATCTGAACATTTTCTCTATTTACAGCTTGTGAACATTCAGTTCCTAAATACCCAACTGCTGCCTAATGTATAGAACAGTGGTGCCTCGGTTTAATCACATACCATTGATTTCACAGTGTCACAGTGATCTCATTGGCAGCAATCAATAATCATCCAAAATCAATCAAAACTGCTCTTGCACCATCATTCATCAAATCTGAATATCCCCAAATTAATTGTAGGCACGTGAAAGAAAAAGAGCCTGGAATTCTAAAAGATACAAAAACAATAATTGGCAAACTTCGAGAAGATAATAGTGTATCCGAGCATGCTTCACGCCTGCTGGGGAAGTTAATGATGAATCATGCCTCGCCTTCCCAGCAAAGACTCCAAGATACATTCTTTTTCAAACACGAAAATACACAGCAACTGAAGGCAGAGGACATACTAGTAAATGATCAAACATTATTCTATGAACGGCCGTGCTACGTGCTGAATATCAAACGCGTTTGTCAGGATACTACAAAATGTACAATCATGTTACGCTATGAAGAACTGCACGTTGTAAGTTAGGCGCTGCACTTCACAGAGCAAGAGAGGATAAAATTACTGAATTTCTCTACCAAAAGCATGAATAGATGTAGCCACTTATCAAAAGAGCTGTTATTGTTGCGTGGGCCTCCTCTCTCAACATATTCACCTGTAATTTTGTCAAGGTAATAAATCCTTCCATTCATTACAGCCCACTCAAAAGCATCCTGCTATTTCATTTAAATGGAAAAAAGGCCCAAAGTGTCTAAAACATTTACTTTTGCTAATGCAAAAGTGCTGGCATTTTACTCCATTCCTGATAAGCCGGTGCCAATGGATGTGACTATTCTTTTCTTATTCAAAGCATATCAGTAGTTCAAAAGCACTCTCAATCTTATCAGGTGTATGAACAGCACAGTTACTGAAAACAGTTTGTACTGCTCCTCTCTCTTTCTGCCAGGCTATCAGATAAACCCAACTAACTAACTGTATTTACACACAATCAAACATAAGCTGTGTCTTCAATATATTGTGGACTGTTCCTGGCATGCTACAGGTTTTCTGCTTGACACTAGTTGTAACAGAAACAGCACCAGTGAATTAGCTTACAACAAAAATACAGCCGGAACACAAAAGGGATGTGGGGAAGAGAAGAAAGAAAAAAGGAGGGGAAAAAGAAACAGAAAAATTTTGTGAAGTAGAAATGATCACTTCCATCTCAGCATTTCCCCAGGTGCTACTTGGAAAAGAGCAGGATTCAAATGCATTCAAAGCATACTGACACAGAACGTAAGAGCAGAGAAATAATTTCTATTTCTTTAATTCTCCTGTCTTGTAGGAACTGCCTCTGATTTTCAAAGGGCAGTAAAAAGAAATAAAAAAAGGAAGGAAGGAAGGAATCCAGGAAAACAGTTACAGTGTCTGCAGGCATTTAAATGCCTTTACTGTTTTTGTCTGGAACATGACTGTGATTTCTCATGATCAACCTTCCTCTGGCATTAAGATTTAAAGACCCACCACAAACCCAAAACACTCCCCCTCTCCCCAGACAAGCCTCTCAGCAACTCTCCCTTTTCATTCAGTGTCTCAGACACTGGATTTTCAATGCTAACTACTGAGAAATAAGAAAAGACCTACTACTTCAGAAGGGCCCCGGCTCTGAAGGTTTTGCTTACTGCACAGCCACAGGAAAACACGCGCAGCATCTCCCTCCATGCTTCTCAATGACAGCTACAACGCAGTATTTGAAGAGTTAAACGTAAACCTGGCTGTGCTAAATGAAAAGTTCTGGAACGCCAGGAGAAAATCCCGAGTTTCAGCTCTTGATTAATTACAGCCTCCTTTAGAAGCTGATGCTCCGGTCCCCTGCACGGAGCGCTCCTTCCCACCACTACTCCCCCCCCGGAGAGCCTTTAGCTGAACACCTCTGATGGAGCAGCGAAGGGCAGGCACCTGCCACCACCTGAGCCCATCCTGTGCCTGGATTCCCATCCTCCAGATTTGCCGAAGAACAATGAGCTGAATTAAGCCAAGTGTGCAGCGCCGGGTAATTCAGCCGATTGTTGTTTCTCCATCTGTGACACGGCGGCATGGTGACTGATGGGGCAGGTGTCATTCATACTAATGTCACTGCCTTGCTCGGCTCTTTAAATATCACCCAGCACCAACTGGGGCCCAAAGCAGCTCCCGCGAGAACAACGGCGGGGTGCCCGCGAGCTTCGCTCCGTTAAGTGGGAATCCGATTCTCGCCCCCTTTAATGCTCACAGGAACAGTTGGTTAAAGACATGGCATTTCGTGCCACTCCGAAACATCTCATCTGTCCCACCACGTTAACGGCTGCTAGGAGAACGCTGCCAGGCAATTCTTCCACTGCTCGAAAAGTGAGTATGATTTAGGAAAGGAAATCCTGCATTCAAGGAACGGTGGAAAAAGAATTAAAAAGGAATTAAAAATCCACATTTTGCTGTGAGAATTTCAGCATTCTCCAAAGCTAATTTTGATAGCAACCCATGTGCGCTTGCTTTCAGAAACACGCTCTAAATCTGTTTGGTTTTAAGACGGTTTTAGTCTGGGTTTTGTTTTGGTTTTTTTACCAGCTATTTTTTTCCTTTTTTTTTTTTTTTGTTATTGTTTTTAAAGAAAAGGATAATTGTGCTAAAGAAAACCTCACAGACTTGGAGATTAATTCCTCTGAAAACTATTTTAGCATTAATACTTGTGAACCGAGCATATCGCAGTCCATCCGAGCAAGAAAACACCAACTTAAAACATAAAAGGACACCAGCATTCACCCTCCCCAAACGGATGGGAACCAAACCCAATTTGAAGACAAAAAAACCCCCCATTTTTAAAAGAAATTAAAGAATACATCAAAAAAGGCTTGATCCCTTCTCTCTGTTGCATTTTAATATATGGAGAATTGGACAAACTGCCAGTAGCTGGCTATACTAAGAGCACAGCTAAGAGTACGTAACGGAGTATGATTTCGCCATTTTGCTAACTTGTTCTTTATTAGATTTCTCCTGTCTTGTATTTCCTTCAAAATATTCACATGTGAGACTAAAAAAAGTGCTTCTTCCAAAAGACAGCTCTAGAAACAAAACCAGAAATAGGGGGAAAGGGGAAAAAGATGAGCAGTATTGTGAATAGGGATGGACTGCATAAAACAAGCCACCTCCTCCTCTCCCCACCCGTCCTGGCACCTTTATATGGGAAGGCATTTCAGAAATGCTCGGGAACAACTTAGCACTACATTTCAGATAGACTTTTTCATTACACTTCCCAATATCTCCACATCTGCAGGACTTTACATTGCTTACTGTCTAAGCTACTTTGGGGGAGGAAAGCGGGGGCGG
>NW_009921922.1:31792-36622 GCF_000696875.1 Nestor notabilis
GGGGGGAGGGCTGGCTGGCTTATAATTCATTATTTATATTTTTACCCTTCATTTACCTATTTTTTAAACTTGTTTGTTCAGCTTTTTCCTGCGGCCACTCAAAACAAGCAACAGTAACTCCACATCATCTTCTCATTCTAACTTGCCAAAGCCATCAATCTCTGATCACACCTATTAGAATCAAGCTGTAGCCCACACTACATATTGCGACAGCTTGACCAGTTGTTTAAGGAAAGAGGGTGTGATGGAGCAAAGCTGAATCGACACATCTGTGATACTTCTGACACCCCTCAGCATGGCTAATATTAATTTGTTTTCTTTGGCTAGGTAAGTGCTGCCAAAACACATTACATATGGTATGTCGTTCCAATCAAAATGATGAAAAGGAGATGTGCAGGGGTTTTTTTTTCACTTATAGCAACATCAAAAGATACAGAGGAGTCAGAGACATCCACACTAACCTACTGAGTAATAACCTAAAAAACCTCAAACCGCTTTATCTTAAGGTTTGCTTTCAACACACAAGCCTTTAAGAGAATCTGCCCTCACTCATAAAGATCTGCAAAGAGGTATTACTCACGGAAAGGGGATATAATTTTCGATATATGATAAAAGGATGTATTTAGACTCTTCTCACATGCATAAAGGTAACACATCACGTTTCAGTGGGTTATCACATATATTATAAACGTACACAATTCTGTACAAGGATATTACAAAGGGCTTCATCAGACCTAGAACAAGGAACCTCTTCTTTCGTACACCCCAATATACTAACACTAACTTTCTGCAGCACAGAGAGATCCCTCTCCTATTCCATGCTTAATGCTCTGTGTCAGTGTCATGAAAAACAAATATTTTTATTTCTAATATTTTTTTGTTTGCCTCGTAAATTACTTTGATCTAAATCAAAAAATCCCATCTAGATTTCATACAAATTCAGAATGGTGACCCACACTGAGAATTAGATGTTCAGCAGTAAAGAAAACCAGCATATGCTCGTCTTGCACTCCGTGAAAGTCCCTGTATCGCTGTGACTTTCAATAGAGATTCTTCCTAGCAAGCCTAGGAAGCTGAAGGAAAAACAAAAAAACCCATTTTATTTTAATTTTAAAAGAAGTGGGAAATGATGCTCTGATTAAAAAGCTATGCTTCTTAGAAGAGGAAAATAACTGGAAATGAGACAAGATTCCCTTTAATGCAAACCTGCGATATGAAGGAATAGCAAAGAGAAAAGCCCTTCTTTGTCTGAAGGAAATACAAATTAGTTGAAAAACATTACAAGCATTATGTAAACAAACCCAAGAGATTTAAAGCTTCTGTAACACTAACATAGCAAATACATAAATCGTTTCACTGGACATACATGTCAAAAGGCAATGTTCTACCCTATCTTTCGAAGTTACTCTCCAAAGTGCTACAGAAAAGGCAAAATGAAATCCTCTAAAAATAATTAATACTATCTGGAATAGTGGTACATAATTCAGTTTCCTTTTTACTTCTGGACAAGCAAGCCATAGCAAAAAACAACCACAAAACCAACACTATAGGAGTTTTGGTGAGGACTAAGGACCATTAAAATGGAATATGTGTTTTATAGTATTGTCCGAGGACATCATGATTTATATTAGTGATCATATGTAGGAGGCTTCCCTCCCCTAAAAATAATTATATTCTTTAGGTGTAAACATAACCATGTGTCCAAGGACCCATGTAGCTGAAAATAGGATGCTCTGTCTGACAACAAAAACTTACAGGAATGTGAATAAATATTAGTCATGTAAATGACTTGGAAGAGGAAATTTATATGTTGAAACAAATAAACAGCATCCTTTAAAAGCAAAACTGTGAGTACAAATACAGAAAATGCTAGATTACATGGAGAATCTGATATAAAATCAGGTGCAAATACTTTACATTGCTGGCCAGCTCTCTTCTCATGGATAAGAAAAAAATAAGCACATAAAAGCAGCAGGTTTTTAACAAGCAACTGCACAGAGGGAAGTTACATAGCTCTGCATATATTTACTGCATACATCTCTGTGTGCATACACACAATAAGAGATGTACGTTGCACAAACTGCATAAAGAATACAGTATGTACCTGGAACACACACACACAGAGGTACATATGCATTTGAAGTCAAAACTCCCTGTGCTTTCCCACATAAACTGCAAATATATAAAACAAAACCACACATACACATGCTTCTACCGATGTGACTATGCACGTATGATTACCTAACCCGAGCCTAAAGTAAAAAAGGATACACAAAATGTAAAAGAACATGTAATAAGTGGAATGTCAAGCTGCAGCGACTGCTGGTGTCATCCCCGCACTATCAAACATACATATGAGTATGATTGGAGACAGAGAGGCTAAATATTTCACTGTCACAGCATGTCGAGAAATGCAATTCATTCCTCTCTCACGTGCTTTAGGACAATGACAATTTAATACAAGGCCAGTGGATGTAAAAGAGATAAAAACTGAACAAACTGGCCCAGCATAATCACAGATTTCCTCTAGAGATCCTGGTAGCGTGAGGCTCATATGCACTTGTAACGGATCAACATTTTATTGTTTCTGCCCTCCATGAATTTGCTGTGATGAAGAATTCATAGCAATGCTTGTCTTAAAGACAGAGGCTACTTTAAGCTTCAATAGGAACAAGAGTTCCTCCCAGGGCTGGGTTCTTTTTCCCCCTACTTATCCTATGCATTTCACTTAAGCAAAAAATAATCATTTGAGATACCTCTCCTTAAAGGTTCAGATAAGCGGGTTTTTTTCCCTCCTACTTACACTTCCACAGGGGTGCAAGCAACCTCCCTGCAGGTCAAGGGTCAGTCCTTTAAAAACATTGCATAAAATGAATAACCATGTCCCTTATAAATAATCGTATTTTAATACTATCATTTTTCTATCATAATTCCGCTCCGTACCATAAGCAGCAGCACAGCATATGGGCTGGCACATCTGTGAGGACAGACATATCATACTTTTTAGCTCCTCTACGCGAAGTAGGCTTCAAGTATTGTTAAATATTAGCAGAGACAAGTTACCTTCTGTATTTGATGAATAGCACCATGTATTTGAAATTAATTGCAAAAGTAGGGTTGGCTAATGAGGCGGCCCTTATCTTTTCACAGCAGTGCAAGCACAAGTATTTTTCTGCAGGCTCAAGATTTCTTTAAATGCCCAAAGTGCTATTAACTAAGTTGAAATCTGATTAAAAATAGGAACACAGAAATCTTCGCAACAGCTAATGCAGCCTCACAAAAAAAAAATAACAATAATAATAAAAAGACTAAGGAAATCCTTATCTCTTTTCTTATCATTAAGCATGTGTTTTGAAAAATAATAATTAAATAAATTGTTCCCTGCAGATTCTCCCCAGTTGTTTTGCTTCCCATTAGCATCTTCCAAAAGAGTTTGTTAAGTCAATAGTTATTCTTTATTATGGAACTATGGGGATGGTGCCCTTCTACCTGCCTCGGTTGAAAAAACAAATTCAAAGCTTAGGCACTGTTAAGGAAAGGGAGAGCGCGCCTCAGGAAAAAATGGGAGGAAAAAAGAAGTATAGAAAAAAAATGATCAGCCATTCAAGAGAATTAATGGATATCCACAAGGGCTTTGCTAATAACACGGGTTAATTACCGCTGCAACGCACCAGGCTCGGTAAATAAAAGAGCACAACCATAAACACATTAGAATGAGCACCCATCACTAAAAGAGGGGCAAGCCCCAGTAAATGAAAAGCTGTCAGACGGGCACTTCAGCACAAACCCCTTGCACTTCCTGCAGGGTTTCAAACTTGCCAGCAGCCTCCCAAAGCCCAAAAAAGCCTCTCTGGAAACAGAGACCGAGGCCTGCCTGCTGCCCATGGGAGAACACGGGCAGAGGCTGTTCACTCACCCACACTTGGGGGCTGGCTTCACAACACAGGGCTGCGTGCCACATTACACACCCGAGCTTGCATACGGAGGCCTGGAGACTTCTGACTTAATATTAACTTTGGGCTTTACTTCTTAATAACAACTGTAAATAGCTATCTCGTAAGGCAAATGCACGAGGTTAAAGATCTCCACAGCCTGGAGAAACTGTGGAGTGGAATCAAGTGCTGCTTCCCACTTCACAAAGAAGCGTTCTTCAGTCCACCCTTTACAAATGAATGGCACTTCTAAAGAGAATTCTTCAGGAATTAGAAGCTGTGCCAAAATATTTTAAAGAGGGAAACCGACATAAAACTCTCCTATGTTTAGTATATAATCACAGACACACATACACATATATATATATGCACCTTTATGTGCTGAGTATACACACACACTCGTATTCATCCATACGCAAACATAACCCAGACAGGGTAACCCAACAGACCCTTCCCACGCTGCAACACAGATAGAAAAAGAGAAAATACATATACCAACCATCACTGCACTGAAGTATTCACATGACATGATGCCTACATCCACTTTTTAGATGTTACAGCCACCCCACACGATCCTTATTTCTTGTCTGTGTGTTTTATCGGCTGCACTGTAAGAGGAAGATCTGTGGGCACTGTAACAGCTGAATTTGTTCCACGTTTAGACGCTGCTGCACGTTTGGAAATGGCAAAAGTAAGGAAACTGCTGAGGGTTCAAATTAATGAACCACAGTGAGCCACAAAGGGCAAATGTCCATAGTGCATGGAAGCTTTCTGGACTTATAAATCTCCTCAGTTTTCTACATTTGGCATTCAGAGATCATGTTTAAATTTACTAAACTAGCCCTGTTCTCATTCCCCCCCCCCCCCCCCGTTCTTTTTCTTTTTTTCATGGCTTTGT
>NW_009921922.1:36653-37462 GCF_000696875.1 Nestor notabilis
TGTTTCAATTGCCTTTCCTTCTTCCAACAGCTGTGACAACTGTTAAAACAGTCAGTAAAATTAAGTCCACTCTATAATCCTCCAGTCAACGTTACATTTTAATCAGAGGTTGAAGGAGATTTCACGTTATGAACGCACCGATTCATTTAGAACGATTAAACTGACACATATGTCAAAATGAGCAGATATATTTATTGCATCTGTTAGCTTATTAACTATTAGTAATTATTAGTATTACTGTTATTGCCGAAAAAGCAAAAAGCCAAGGCTGCAGCTGGCTGTAAGTTACTGCATTCTTTAACACGCTCTGCCTTAAAAATCAAAGCATACTAGTGACGGTCAGACAGATGTCTGAGCACTCCCAAAATGTGCGGGCAATTTTTAGCTCGAATCCTCTCTGCCCTCATCCATAAGTGCTGCAGGAACTACTGTATTTATTTTATATGCCTGTACATGCATATGCATGTCACAATACACAGTCAAAACACAATTACTAACAACGTGTAAAACTCTGAGGTTTATTAATTGAGACCGAGAAGCAGATACGTTTCTGAGCTTTAGTTATTTCTCTGTGTCCACTCATTCACACATGCCCCAAACCCTACGCTCAGGCAAAATACTGGGAGTGTTTTAAGATGACTTTTAATTCAGCCAAAGAGGAAAGAAAAAATTAGTTTGAATCTTGCACCAGAGCCAAAAAGACATGTGCCCCGATTTCATTTAAATGCATCTACTCTAAGAGGCTTATCTAAACTAATCATTCAAATTAGCTGTAAGAAGGTAAATTCAAGAAAGCTCCTTCGGGGGGG
>NW_009921922.1:37756-38082 GCF_000696875.1 Nestor notabilis
CCCATATATGACCACCACAATTCACTTTACACGTCTGGCTTAATTACAAATAGCAGTGCAATACGCAGACAGTAAGGACAGCTAGTGGGCATCTACCTATAATACACTGTCACCTCTCAATACAGCCTTTCCAGATTGCGTCTAGGGCGATGCTGGCCATTAGCTTGGGGCTTTTTCTTCGCTGTTACTGTCACTCCCAGCGTAATACGAAGGCGCACGGCTACGTAAGTGGCTCGACATCAAGAAAAATGAATCGGTGACAGCTCCCGTGATATACTCCTATTTAATCCCTGCTGCGGGCTGAAATCAAGTTCAGGGGCCGCTCG
>NW_009921923.1:0-2107 GCF_000696875.1 Nestor notabilis
CCCCCCCTGCCGCTGAGTAAATGGTTTTTATTTTTGTATGGATGGCTGCATGGCCTGTTGCATGTATTGTCTCTCCTCGGGTCTCCCCCTGCACCCCTCCATGCCCAGCGCTTGTGCCCCCCGCTTCTGCCAGGTGCCCCTCTGGCCCTCCTGCCAGACCCTCCCCATGGCTCTGCTGCCTGCCTTGGGGTGTGGGGTGCAGAACTTGGGACCTGGCCTCCAGGACAGGCACAGGGCGGACCCTGCGCCTCATCTGAGCAATAAAAGGATTCTGTCCCAGAGATGGATGCCTCTCTTCATGGGCCTGGGGGCTGGGATTTGGCTCTGTGCAGAGCTGGGAAGTGATGGGGGGCGCTGCCATCTGGGTGGGGACACTCGAGGATTAGATGAGGGAGCTGGGAGAGAGACTTGAGGGGGGCTGTGAGCTCAAGGCTGGGACTCTGCAGGGCCAGGAGCAAGACCCTAGATGAGATTTCCCTCGTAGATGGTTGGAGGACATCATACAGACTCGGTTGCTGGGGCTTGGGGGAACAGGACTGCTGTGGGACCTGAGCACCATTCCTTGGGAAGCCAGGGTTCCCCTGCTAAGTGCCAGGGTGGACTCCTGGTGACACTTGGTGTCTTACTGCATCTTTTCATCTGAAGACCACTGTGCCACAGTCCCATGGAACAAGCCCCAGAGAGTTTGGGTGCTTTACACTATGACAACTGCTAGCAAAGCCCTGCCCGGGAGGCTGGTGCCTTTTGCCATATGATGGCCACAGGCTATGACACCTCCCTGCAGCACAGAGAGGGGGTTGGCTGGCATGAGCAGTTCAGGGGCAAGTAGGCAGGAGAAGGGAACAGAGCTGCAGCATAGGGCAGAGGGGTGCTGCGGTGCTGGGGGAGGTACTGCATCCTGCTCACCCTTCCTTGCAGCATCCTCAGTACCTAGGTACCCAGGCCCAGCACCACAGGGGATGGGGATGATGTGAGCATGCAGAGCACTCTGCTCCTCAGCCTGACATTGGCTCAGGGCTCTCCCTCCCTGCTTTTGAGCTTTGGCTGTGCCCTGACACTGCCTTGTGTGTCTGGGGCTACAGCTGTGTCCTGCTCCCCCTGCCAGACAGATTTCAGGACCTGGGTCTGCAGAGCAATCCCAGTGCCCTGGCAGCATGGAGCAGATGCTGCCACGCATGACTCAAGGGCACAAGTGCTACCCCCAGTGAGATGGTGGCTGGTAGAACAGGCACCCAGGGAGGCTGGATTGGTGGCTGGGGGTGTGTAAGGGACACATGCACACTGGGGATGCCAGGGGAGGGTTATCCCTAGGTGGGCAAAGCCAGGCAGCCTGGCAGGGTCTCTGTGTGTTGTGGAATGGTGATGCTGGGGGTCTGTCAGGTAACCCTCGTCTCCTCTCTCCCTGTACAGAGCACTCAGCCGCTGCGAAGACAGGGGGCTGCTTCCCTGGGCGGGCGCTGGCAACGCTGGAGGATGGTGCGCGGACACCACTGTGGGCCCTGCGCCCAGGCCAGCGTGTGCTGGCAATGGACGGGGCAGGCAGACCCACCTACAGTGACTTCCTGACTTTCCTGGACAAGAAGCCCCATGCCCTCGCCTCCTTCCACGTCATTGAGACACAGGAGCCGCCGCGACGCTTGGTGCTGACACCCACCCACCTGCTCTTTGTGGCTGAGAACTCCTCGGTGCGCCCCACCTTTGCCAGCCATGTGCGCCCTGGACACTTTGTGCTGGTGGTGGCAGAGGGGGGTGGCTTGCAGCCTGCCAAGGTGGTGGCAGTGCGGGACCGCAGGGATGTGGGCACCTATGCCCCGCTGACGCGTCATGGGACGCTGGTGGTGGACGGTGTGGTGGCCTCATGTTTCGCCCTGGTGCAGGAGCAACATCGTGCCCTGCTGTCTTTCTGTCCACTCCGGCTCTACCACAGCCTCGTGGGGTGGCCAGGGGTACAGGGGGATGGCGTGCACTGGTACTCAGGGCTGCTCTACCGCTTGGGAAGGGTGCTCCTGCCCCCTGACAGCTTCCACCCACTGGGGGTACCCGAGATGGAAAGCTGAAGGTGCATCCTGGCCAGTGCTGCTGGTGGAGGTGGTGGCTGCAGGGCAGC
>NW_009921923.1:2383-2636 GCF_000696875.1 Nestor notabilis
CCATGCCCACTGCTCCCTCCTCACCCCATGTTCCTGGGGGCCGGGAGGAGGCACAAAGGGTCCCCCCCTGAACGTGGGGTGCCCCTGGCTGGATCCACGTGCTGCTATTTGTGTGTGTGCATGTGATGTGCGTGTGCGTGTGCAGAATTAGCTAATGACGGAGGTCTGATAGACCAGGGGGAGCAGGAAGAGGAGACAGCCCTTGCTTGGCTGCAGGCTGCTCCTGCTCACCTCCCAGCCTGCCTGCACCCGG
>NW_009921923.1:2712-2981 GCF_000696875.1 Nestor notabilis
GGGCCTCAGGGCCCTTTGCTGGGAAGTCTGGGCAGGAGGGCAGGTGATGCCATTCCCACCCCTCAGACATGGAAGCTGGGAAGAGGGTGACCCACGTACTGGGACTGTGCCTTGCCCTTGGCCCTGACTACAGGTTCAGGGGGGTGCCCCAAACCAGTCCTTGTGTGCGTGGGGTGCCCAAGCATGGGCAGTGCTGGAGGGGCTGGCACAAAACCCTTGACTTGGTGACACAAATGCTGCTGGAGCAAGGGACTGGGTAGTGAGACCCC
>NW_009921923.1:3103-3365 GCF_000696875.1 Nestor notabilis
GGTGCTAGCGCCCCGCCAGCCACAGGCATGCACTGGTGGGGAGAGCTGAGGCTGCAGCCAGAGATGGGGTAGGAAAGCAACTGGGGAGAAAGTGCTCCTTCCCTTGCCTTCCCTGCATCCCACCCTGACCTGGCTCAGCACACATACATGCTTTTCTCAAAGCTAAAACATTTGTTAAGCTCCAGACACCGCCTGGCCCATCCTCCCTGACCCCCCAGCACCCCAAACCCTCAGGGTAACTCATTGCTGCTCACCCACTCCA
>NW_009921923.1:3456-6007 GCF_000696875.1 Nestor notabilis
ACATTGGCAGAGGTGAGGGGGTGGGGGCGGGGGGGGGGCTGTGACCGTATTCCCCTTGCAGCATCATGCGTCTTTATTTATTTACCTGCTCTTTGTATGTATCGTGGATGGGAGGCAGCGTGGGCATGTGGAGGTGAGATGGGAGTGGGGGATGAGGGGGGTGAAGCTGTTTGGTTGGGAGATGATTTTTTTTTTTTTTTTTAACAAAAAGCAGAAATTATTTAAAGATTATTTTAAACCACAATTTTCATGGTGATTGTTGTCCAGAGTGGGGGATGAGGGGGGTGAAGCTGTTTGGTTGGGAGATGATTTTTTTTTTTTTTTTTAACAAAAAGCAGAAATTATTTAAAGATTATTTTAAAACACAATTTTCATGGTGATTGTTGTCCAGGGCAAAGTAAGAGAGTGCAAGCATGGCCGACTGTAGGTATGTTTTTGTCTCTTCACTGGGTGTACCTTTCCTGATTGGGGACATAGACCAATAAATCCATCGTCTCCCAGGCAGGCAGGCCGAGCTCTGGTGCAGGGAGTCAGGCAGGGATTGCAGGTGCTCGCTGCCCATCATAAACAGGGCACGCAGCGCTAGAGGGCATCTTGTGCTTCTCCAAGAGCAAGATTTAGCCACCCCAGTGCTTCCGACAGTAAGGGTGAGCTCTCCCTCCCCACTCCCATGTACCCAGGAAGGTGGGCAGCCAGAGTCTGTATGAGTGACCCAGCCTATATGGGACAAAGCTGTCATTTGAGCCACCTGGAAACGAAGTCTAGTGGGGCAGGATGTGGGAGGGACAACCACTGTGGGACTGCCAGGAACACCTCTCCATCCCAGTCTGGGCCCATCATGCCAGTGCCTGGCCATGCTGGGACACCCTTCCCCACCATCTCCATCACTATAAAACCCGCTAACCCAGTGCTTCTGGAGAAGGTGGACCTCTACCCTGTACACTGGGTTTCCTATGTCACTAGTGCTCATCACTGCTGGCTTTGTCCTTTCGCCCCTTGCCAGCCCTGTCCCCCTCCACCCCATTCCCATGTCAGCAAAAGGAAAGACCACCAGCCAGCATCCCACATACCTGCCCCACCCAAGCACCCCTCTGTGCACCCCTTGCCCCATCTCAAAGCTGCCCTGCCATGGTCTCCCCCCCGGGACCACAGTCCCCCAGGACTTCTGCTGGACCCCACAGTGTGGCAAGTGCAGAGCAATTCGGCAGCAGACTGTCAGCAAGGGCCCTTATCACCACAGCTAATTTAAGAGCTCTGTGAGGTGGCTGAGCTAATTTAATTAGGTTCTTATTACAGAGAAGCACAAATTGGTCCCTGCGGGGGCCACGGGGTCAGGCTTTTGAGAGGCACTTCATGGAGTGAAATTTCAATCAGGCTGCCATTGCAGGCCTGGTGTGGTGGGAGCTGGAGGGACGGGATGCACAGTGAGAGGATGTGCCCTTTGAGGTGCTCTGTGGTGCTGTGGGCAACCCATTTCCATGCCCAGGTCTTTAGGGTATACTTCAGTGCGTATGGGGAACAGCTCGTTGCCCCATTAGGAGGATGCTGCAGAGTATTGGGGGGCTGCTTTTTGGTGGAAGCAGGGAAAGCTAGAGGTCCTGGCTCTGGGCTGTCCCCAGGACAGCAAAAGGAAGAGGGAACACCCATAAAAAAGATTTTGGTGTCTTTCTGAAGCCACATTAACTCCTCCCCTAGGCCCATAAATCCCGATGGTAAGAATGGTAAGGACAAAATCAAGTCCAGCTGACAGACTTAATGAGGGGGGGTGTCTTCCTTCTCTGGATGTCCCCCTCTTTCTTGCTACTCAGCCCCAGGAGAACCGGGGCAGCCCCTAGGCTGCAGGTGCCCATGAGCAGTGGGCACCTGAAGCAGCCCCATCTCCCAGGGTCCCAGTCCTGAGCGGATGGGTCCTACCGGGGTTCTGGCTGGGTGATGATGGATGGAGATGCTGGTGGGTGGCCGGCAGACGGGCCCGGCTGGAGGGTACCACAATGGATGTCTCTCCATCAATTTATCCTCATTACCATGTCAATGGTGGGCGGGAGGGAGAGGAAGGGCATGTGGCGCTGGAGAAACCCCCCACATGCTCCCATCTGGGGTAGCATGTCCTCTCCGCCATCCCTCCAGCCCTGTCTGAGCATGTTAAACCAGCGCAAACACACCCCCGGCCCCAAATTCAGGGGCGGGAGAGGTACCACCCCCTATTCAGAGCCTTGAAAAGGCTACAGGGTCCGGCGCTGTTAACAACGGGGGACACTTGTTCTCGTCCCCGCCTCTCCCGTCTGTCCCTCACTCCGTGGCCTTCTGCCGTGGCAGCGCCCGCCCCGAAAGCACCTCCTCTTTGTGGGGAACTGCACCTCAGCGCGACGCGGGCAGGAAGCAACGGCGGGGTGGCATCCTGCGGGACTCCAAGGCTAAACATTCCCCGCGATGCAGGGAATATCCCCGGGAAAAGAGGAGGTTTGTGCCCATCACCCAGGTGCTCTGGGTCTAACCAGATCCCCATGGCCTGGGACGTGACGGCGGTATGGAACACCCCGAGGGATCTGGG
>NW_009921923.1:6136-15707 GCF_000696875.1 Nestor notabilis
GAGCCCGTACCTGCCTCCGTGTACGGGCTTAATTAGCTTAATCAAGCTTAATGGCTTTTCGGAGTGGTGCTGCTCTCTGCAGCCCACAGGAGCCCCGGAAGGGTAGGTGGTGTTGGCTGCGGAGCCCATCCTGTTCCCCAAATGCCTCCGTCACCTCCCCCTGGCCCCAGCTCCCCACCTCCTGCCCCTCTCTCAGCCGTGGCACCCGTGTGGGAACAGCAGTGGGAGCTACCTCCACTGCAGGGGCTGTCTGCTCCTCTGCAAAGCCCCCCTGCCTGCCCTTGGCAGCTTACCCGCCCAGGGCGGGAGGGGCGTCCGTAGTCATCGCAGCCCACTGTGCCTGTACAGACATGGACAGACAGGCGCACGCACCCACCCCTTACACATAACTTTATCCCCTCACCAGACAGATGCCTCACCTGTCAGGCTTGGACACCCCCCAGCTTTCAGCATTGCCATCCAATCCCGCAAACTACTCTCTTTCCAGCCCGGATACATTATATCCCAGACAGCCCCTACAGCACCCAGATAGGTGCCCCCGATCTCTGTCCCTTCCTGGCAGAGGCTGGGTACGTGTGCATGGCCCATGGTGACAGCACGGGCACTGTGAGGACAATGGGACACGGGGACTGGGGGCAGTGCCCGCCTGTGCAGCCATGCCCACCTCATGTCTCCCAGGTTCAGGCAGCACCCTGGACCCACAGAGGGGGCTGACACCCTCTCCTCCCACCCAGGGTGACCCCTGCAAATCCTCCCACTCCAGCACCATCTAGCTCCCTCTCCCACAGTGTGGGGTACAGAGCTAATACACTGAAGCCCACCTTTCCCTTCCCACATCCCCTCCCCAGCTGCAGTCTGGGCAGAGCAGGGCTGATGTTGGTGCTCCTGTGCACTCTGTACAAGGGAGGGGTGGCTGGGGACCATGCAAGGGGGTCTGGTAGCAGGCAGCAGCCATTACCTTGAACACTGTCCCAGTATAAGACACGGTCTCCCAGCACCACGGGAGCAGCCAGCAGGATTCGACGCTGGGGGAAACCCAGCAGCATCCAGCCCTGACTGCTACCAGTGACTCTGGAGTGCCGGTGATGCTGGGATGGGGGTGTGTGAGTATGTGACCATGCGTAGGGGACGAGTAAGAATCTAATCAGGGTCCTTTTCCTCAATAAATCATTAGCCTCAATCCAACGCCCTCCTTCCTGCTCTAATAACTCTCGGCCTGGGCCCCACAGCCACAACAATGCAACTAATGGAACGATTTATTTTCATAATGGTGCTGGTGGGGAGAAGGGGTGGCCAGGGTGGGGGCAGCACACTCTGGGGCAGGAGTTTCTAATTAGTGAATGAAATTTGATGTAAGGCTGGAGGAAGATGGATTCGCTTCCTGACAGGAGGCCTTTCAGCTCATCAAAGTGCCCGAACAGGGAGGTAAATTAAATTATTTCTAATTCTTTACTAACCTCCAGGGAGTCACCTTTCCACCAGCAAAAGGTGGGTCCATTCCTGAAATGAAGAGGCACTTGAAGGACTGAGTGGAAGGGACCAGGATCTGAGGAGGGATGAGGACAACAAGATGGGATAGGGTGGGACAGTGGAGCAGGACAGACTGCCACTGACTTTGCTGGAAGAATGGGGAAGAAAAAGGTGGTGATGAAGGGTAGGATTTCAAATGGTCAATAAATAAACAACTCTGGGGGTAATGACTAATTTGCAGCAAGTTTTCCGTCTGTGCTTCTCACTTAACCCTTCAGGGAGCAGGGCTGAAACCCATCTGGTGCAGGGTGGAGCAGAGCAGCCTGGCAGCGAGGGAAGGCATCCCAACCCTCAGGACAACAGGGACAGTACTTGGCTTTGAAGGGGTAACTGATGCTGCAGTAGATGAAGGGTCCAGTGCAGGGGAATGCTTCTGCAGACCCTTGTTCTCCTGGCTCTATGTGATTTGAAGCCAATGCCAGTGATGTCAATACTTGTGGTTTTAAAGCTGTTCTTGGGCTGCACAGTGTTTTTTTCTTAAATCCCCAGACCCTGGAGTCCTGTGATGGAGACTCAGTTTTTACAGACAGTAAGTGCATTCCCTCCTAGCACTCCTGCTAGCTAGAGGGACCTTGCAGTGCCAACCTGCCACCAGACCAGATGTCCCAAAACCACAGTGCACAGAAAAAGGCTTGGTGCTATGGCTGAAACTAGCCCCTGGCGCTCCCTGGGGCAGGCAGCATGACAAACTCTCCTGAAAGCACCAGAGGCTGCCCCACATCTCCCCTCCTGCAGGACCAAGGGTGCCCATTCACGAACAGCAGAAAGGTTCCCAGGGTAACTTCCCATGCAAAATCATGGTCTGCATTTCCTTCAAGATCTCCTGCCTTCCTGACCATGCTCAGCACTGCCAGGCGGCCACATTCACAGTACAGTCCAGGAAGGGACACAGTGGGAACAGGGGGCCTGTGGAAACAGAGGGGGCAGCCAGGGCCCTGCAGCAGTGCCAGGGGCTTGCTGCAGGCTGGAGAACACAGTGCCCTCCCCACAGCTGAGCTATGTGGAGCTGGGGCAGGCGCAGAGCTGGCTGTGCTGATCCAACACTCCAGGAATTTAATTTGTTTAATATATTCCCTGGGAAAGAAGAAAATAAATAAGTGGCACCTTGTGTGCCCCCATGTCTCACTCTCACAATGGTGGTGTCAGCTTAACGAGCTGAAGCCCTCAGCCTGATTAACCAGCCACTGCTCCCGCTGATAGGGAACCACGGAGCAGTGTGATTGATGTATGGAGAACATTAGCCCCCATAGCCTGGCACTGGACTGCCAGGCAGGGGCACCGTGCCCACCCCAGCCCCCTGGCTCCTGCCCTTCATACCCAGGCCCAGGTCAAGGGCAAGGCAAAGGCTCTCTCTTGCCCCAGGAGCATCATCCTGTCCCACTGCTCTGTGGTGTAGGCAGTGCCTGGGAAGGTGGTGCTAGGGCTGCTTTTGCCTCCAGAGGCAAGGACATACTTGTGAGAACACATGAGTTCCTACTAGCTGTTGGCAGCTCCTCAAAGTAAGGGCTGAGCAGCAGGCTTCCGCTTTCCCCCATGGGCTGGGGTAGGGACACGTGGGACGCTGAGGCATATGGTTGCATTGGAGGCACAAAGACAACCCAGCAGGAGCCCATGAGTCTTAGCAGCTCCTTCAAAGCTTTACTCCACTGAGCCCTTACCATACCACCAGACAGAAAACCCAAGTGACCTGTCCCTCCCCTTGTCCCATCTGTCTCTTGCTCATGCCCTTCTGCAGCCCTGCTTGCATGTGCCTCTGTCTGTCCATCCCCCCTTATTGAGGTGTCCCTGTGCCTCACTGCAGTGGCATCACTGGCTCCCACCATACCTGTCACACAGCATCACCATCCCCAACCCCCACCTTGGAAAATGGTTAATCAGCAGCCAGGGAGACAGGGTAATAAATGGCCGTTATCTTGTTAATGAGCTGACATTAATTAGAGCCCAAGGTCCTGGGAGGAGCAGCTGATTTATCTGGTCACCCTGGGAGCAGGTTAGGAGCTGACTCTATGGAAAGGCCATTAACAGGGAAGAGGTAAGGCTGTGCTGCTGCTGTGGTGTCACCCTGCACACATCCCTGCATTGCACCACCAACCCCTCAAGAACTCAGCCCTGGCTCCTTTCCAGGGATAAGCTTTGGCCTTAAGAGAAGTCCCAGTGAACCAAAACCAGAAGATCCTGGAGGTGACAGGGAAAAGCAGGGCTGGGGGATCCCCTGGTTCACCTGGAGATGGAGTGCCAGGGAGAGTAGAGCCTGGCTGTGCAAGGATGTGTGCCACTGGACACAATGTGTTGGTGGGGTGGGCAGGGACAGTGGGAGCAGGGGCATGGGGAAGCAGCTGGAGGGATGTTGTGTATTCTGTCACTTCCCTGCTTTCCTGGACAACGCTGAGCAATGGGAGATGTTGGCTGGTTAGCCTCTTCCATGGGGAGAGGACAAGCAGAGAGGATGAGCTCTGGTGCTGCCAGAGCTCATCTGGGAGGCAGTAGGGTAGAGGAGGTCCCTGGGTGGGTGCTGTGGGCTCATGGTATTTCAGGATTGAAGGGGAAAGGTCTCAGGGGCTAATGAGGCTGAATGTAGCACTCAGGCCCTGGGTCCTTTCAAGAAATGGATCTGAGCTGTGTCCCTGTTTCTCCAAGCCATGTGTTTACAATGGGACAAGCCATCTGCTCCTGTGCAGAGCACCTCTGTAGCACATCACTGCACCCCAGGAAGCTGAGCCAACAACTAACAGCAGGGACCCCTAGGACATCCCATGTCTGTTCCCCTGCAGCTGTATGGCCTGATCCTGCAGGATGCTGGTGCTGCAGCCCTTCACAGTGGTTTTGTGCTGGGATCAGGTGTGACACTTCAGAGCTGCCCTGGCTGCTTCTGCTGGGGGCAGGCATACTCCCTGTCCTGCAAGCCTTCCCATGCCGGTTTGTCATCCCCTTGCTCCCAGATGGGAGCTGTTAACATGATTTTTCTGCTCAGCCTTGCCACGTCGCATCAAAGATGGGGCCGCTTATTTGAGGAATTGCTTGGCCAAACAAACAGCAGCTCAGAAAACACTGCAGGCCTGTCTAGGAGGGCCTGAGCTGTGTTTGCTTTGGCTGTTAACTCCTTCGCTTGGGCAGGTACCTGGGGCTCAGTGCAAGAGGGAGGTGTGAAGGCTGTGTAAGATGGGCAGGGGGAGCTGTGTACCCCACTAAGCCCCTGCAGTGGCAGGGGAAGGAAACATGGGGATTTCTGCCTTCCAGGACAGATCCCTGACTGCTTGATGAAGCTGCTGATGTGCCAGGATGGAGAAGTCTTCCAGAGCCTATGGGTGGCTCAGAAGGCCCTGGGATGGGCAGGAGCAGGCCGACCCAGGGACAGGGCATACCACAGCACCCCTGGAAGCAGGCAGGGAGGTGGCTTTAGCAACTTGCCTGATATTTGTCTCCTGCCATCACAGAGCAGGAGCAGACCCCTAAAGACAGATAAGGACCCCTGTGAGCATTTCTGAGGGACTCCGTGGATGGCTGCTCTGCTCTCATGACAGTAGTGTGAATGTCCCTGCCAGCACTTCTGCAGAGGGGACAGTCACCAAACAGCCTGGGACCCTGGGGCTGGCTGTGCCAGGTGTGACACAGGCCAGACTCAGCTCCCACTACTGGGTGCTGATTAAGACTCATTACATGGTTGGTTAACGGGACCTGGACTACTCACAGGTGACTTCAACTGTTCATTTAGCCACAAATCACCAAGAGCTGGCAGTTTATTTACCTTCCCCACCAGCCTCCTGTGGCTTCCCAGACTCCAGAGATAGCGGGTGGCCCTGCTGTGAGGGGCAGGAAAAGGGCAGCATCCCACTGCAAGCAGGAGTCAGGGCTCCCACAAAATCTTGGGACAGCCCAAACTGGAGCAGACCAGGGGCTCTTGTCCCAGCGCTTCTCACCAGGGGCTCAGCCTTCTCTGGCCTGGAGGCTGCAGAACATGGGTGAGAGTGGGACACTTCTACAGCCCCTTTTATGGGAGAATGGCTGAGAAAACACCTGCTAGCAGGTTTACAGCCTGTGTCTCTAGCACTGGTGGTGCTTCTGGGCTGTATTTCTCCACTAGCTGGATTGGGACTTCAGTGCTGCAAGATGACCTGAGGCACCAGGGCCAGAGCAGCAAGATCCACTGCTTCCTGAGGGATGCTTTAAACAAGGTTGTTACACTGTAGGTCTCTTACAGAGAAGTGATCTCTGGAGAAGGAAAGCTTTGGGAGCTGTAACCTGGGGAGTAGTTAATGCTTAGCAAGTGGGTACAGCCATCCTTGGGATAGGGACCTCTTTCAAGGCTTAAAAGCTATAGCCTGGGTGGAAATTAGGGTGCCCATCATGTCTCTGGGATGGGCTAAGCACACTGGTTCCTGCACTGCTCCCTGTCTCAAAGGTAACTTCTACTGACTGAATACAGGAGGTGACACAAATCCACCAGAGGGACCTAATGCTAAACTGCATTTAGAAACAGACAAAATGACAGGTTAGGTGGAAATCAAGAAAGCTGCAGCATGGGTCATGTCTTCATCTGGTGACTGGGATAAGGACTCAATCCTGGGAAAATGGAAGTCTGGTCCCAGCTGATAACTGTTTATCAGGCTATGGACTATCCTCGGCACCCTTGACTTTGATCTTGGGGAACCTGAGGGATGTTACGTTGCTTCCCAAGGTGACACTGAGGAAGTGGCAGGGCTGTAAAACTGAACTGTGCTCCCAAATACTACCTGTGACCCCACGGCTTGTTTCTGTGAGCTCAGGCACTGCTGGCAACAGCTTGGGGATGTATATGAACTGCTGTAGGTAGTGTTGTGGGTCTCTACAAATGCTGAAAACTTGTATGCACCAGAGCTGGATGTCTTTGGTTGCCATGTGGGTGTTTGCTCTTCTAGTTTTACTGCTGCTGCTTTACTTTGCATGGATATAAGTTGTATGAAGAAAATCCATTTGAGGCTATGGACAGTGCAAAGAGAGCTCCAGTTGTCTAGCTGAGCACCTGCATGTCAGCACTGAAAGATTTTGCAGAGCTTATGTACACCCACCCGCGTAGTTGCTGCTATGGCTGCTGCTTTCAGGTGGCTGAAGAAAGACTGGGCTTTGAATGTCCAGCTGAGGCACGGATGCAAAGGATGACGTGAGGGAGCTGAGCAACCTTTCTGCTGCCTGGGCAGCATGGACCTCCCACTGGTCTGCAATTACTGGGCAGAAATATACTATATGGTTAAGTGTGGAGGCACAATGTGAAGTGCATCAGGCAGAGGACAAATGGAGATGTTAATGTGTTGGGCTTGAGCCAGCAAAGGATGTGGAGATGGGAGAAGCGCTCTAGCTGATTCAGGGCTTCGAGCTGGTCCATCCAGCTCCGTACAGGCTTCAGAAGATCTGTCCTGGATGTGCCCAAGATCTTTCACAGCAGCAAGGTGGTGTTTGCTGACCTGTTTCACAGAGCCAGTCACCCTGGTAGGGCTCTGTTACCAGGTTAGGAGAGGATGCCCTGGGGTAACAGCACAGGGTGAGCTGTAGGGGAGTGGGAGCAAGATGGTGCTGACTGGGAACATCACTCCTTAATCTCCCATCCTTGTGAACTGGGTTGGTTTCCTGGGGCAGCTCCTGTCCATTATGCCCTGCATCCCCAGGCCATGGGAATGAGTTGTCTCACTGGCCGGTATTCTGGGGTCTGCTACCTGTTGCTGATGTTTGGGGTTGCCTTAGATCCTCTGCAGAGGAAGGATGCTGGGCAGAGGTAAGGGGCCAGGCCACAGTCATGTTCACTTATTACAATCTTCAGATCTATTTAGCAACCAGGTGAGCTGTCACCAGAGGACCTGATGGATGGAGAAGAGAGTTCCCTCCTTCCTGAGGTGGGAAATGAAGCTAATCAGACCTCAGACACCTTAATCCAGCTCTGATCTGATTAACGGCCCTGAAGACTGTGAACTCATCAGCAATGTGGCATCTATCACTGTCTGCGTCCTGCCCCTTCTGTCAACCATCGCTGGGCACAGCTCTCGTGTGCACAGCCCTCTGTCCTGCATGGTGTGGGATGCATGTTGGCTGCTCCAGCCCTGGACAGCCCTCTCGCAGGGTCCCAGTGTCTGGATTTGATTCACCTTGAGGAAGGAGCTCCCTCCATACTTTTTCTAGATTTCTTTATTGGGATGTTTTCACCCAGGTTTTATGGCTGGTGTCTGCAAAGATTTCTTGCCTGTGCAATTCAAAAGTTGCAGCTTGCCTCCTTGTACTTGCATCAGCCTGGGATCTGTGAATTGGGCACCAGCCTGGGCTGCTGATCCTTGGAGGAGTTTTCTTTGGAGAGCCTCCTTGGGTAGTATAGGGAACTTCAATGAGGACAGTAAGGCTGTGACTCTGTGCTGTGACCCAGAACCCCAAAATGAACCTCATTCAACCCCTGCTCCCACTGCCCAATCTACAATTCTCTCAGGGCTTGGCAGTGGTTACCCTGCCTCTCCTGGGCTGGCTACAAAACTACCAGCCTGTCTGCCACCCCGTGACAGTCACTGTGGTAGTGACTTCTCTGTTGTTCCCCTGTGCAGCAGCCCCAGTCTCTACCCTGGGTCTCAATGCATGTTCCCTGTGCAAAGCTAACAAGCCATTGCAATCCTTGGAGCCATTCCTAGGGGCTCTGATGAGGAGATGGTGGTTCCTCCCTTGCTGCTGTCACCATCACAGGCTGTTGACCTGCAGTAGAAGAGCTGTCCTACCTCTGGTGTGCCCTCTGTTCCTTGGATACTTGCTGCAGTTTTCCCTTGGGCTTGGGAGCCAGGCTGTTCCATTGCTCCCCAAATCTTGCCTGATCATGCCTGCTGCTTGGCAGGGCTGGCTACTCACATGACGGGGAGAGGGAAAGGGCTTGGGGTCCTTTTGCTTGTCAGGGATGTTGGCTTCTGTCCTGGGAAAGCAAAGGGGGGTGAATGTGGGGGTTGAGAGAGCCCTGCAGCTTGTACAATGGTGGAGAGATGGTAGGGACCTTCTAGTGGTGGGTGGTAGGTGGAAAGGGACCTTCTGTACCCTCTGTCCAAGAAGGGTGTTTTACTATGGGGTGACATGCACCCTAAATCCCCTTCTGAGCAAATCCAGCTCTGGGCTGTCCATAGGACTGATTCCTGCACTCCTCTCTCCCAGAGAAGCAGCTGGAAAGGGGCTGTTGTACATTTGTTCCCACACAAGGCAGGTTTGGGGTCATCCAGTGAAGCTCCTGAGTGCTGGGTTCAGGAAGTGAAAGGAGGAAGTTGTCCCACACGTGGGACCTTTAGAGCTCCCTGCAGTGGGGTGACACATGTGCAGGGAGCACAGCAGGCTCCACACCAGATGGGGAAGAGAAGCCCCTGGGGTTACTGATCAGAAAAAGCACAGGAGGGTGAGGAAGGCCTCATATGCTCCTGCCTTTCTCCTCCTTGGGCATCCGCCTGCAGCTTCTGTGGGACACAGAGGAGCGGACCCATCTCTTGCTTGGGGAATACAGCAGTGCTGGAAATGTTAAATGGGGAAGAAATACAGGGATGGGAGCTCCCTTTTAGGCATCATAATATTTAGGCAGGGCAATAATAGCCTCCCTCACTTGCCTTCCAAAGAGCAGGACCTATCATTGGGCAAAACAAGCAAAGGCTTTTCTTGCTATGCCAGCACGATAAAAGAAAGTGGGACCCAGAGACACACAGATGCACTCGTTTGCCCTCTGCCTCTCCCTAAACACCAGTGCCAGGACATCTGGCCCTCTGGGACACCTCTGCTCCCACTCACCCACAGCTCCCAGACCAGCCAAAGCTTTCCTCTCTACCCTTCCCTGGTGCCACTCTCTATCTTTCTTGTCTGAGAAAGATAAGACCAAGCAAAGGAGTTACAATCTGCCTGTAAGCACCTGCTTTGTTGACATGGGAGATGGAGGGTGGTGGCCTCTGTGTCCAGCTCAGATCCATTGATTTCCCTGGCTCAGAGTGGTGCAGTAGGAAAGGAATGGCACAGCTGGATACTCCTAGGGATTCCTTTTGCACTGGGTGTGAAGGAGCCTGCCAGTGGG
>NW_009921923.1:15788-16099 GCF_000696875.1 Nestor notabilis
CACGGTTGTCGTTATGTGGGGTGCCCCCCCCCCCCCCCCCCCCAGCCATTACAGCCACAGACGTGCTTCTGTACCAAGTGTCTCTGAGGAAAGCGAGGTTGGCTATGGCGTGGGACAATGGGCTCAGAGCCCTGAGCGGCAGGTCCTGCAAGCCACGTGTGAACCAGGGCTGTGCTGGCTTGAGAGGCTGGGGAGGGGACAGACTGCTCCGGGTCAGGCCTCTCAGTGTCCCTGCTGCTGTGGTCGGGGGATGAGGCAGCCGGAGAAGGGAGGGCGGCGGGGAGTCCGGCCGGGGCCCGTGGGGAGGCAGG
>NW_009921924.1:0-2376 GCF_000696875.1 Nestor notabilis
TGCCGGCTGGGCTTGAACCACGACAAACTCAGACACCCAAGAGAACATCTTTTTCTGAAAGCACTTGTGGCTTAGGAAGTTGTGAGGTTTCTATACCAATCGCTGGGTAAACAATAGCTTGGGGATTTGCAGGGTGTTGCACTGACTCCATCTCAGGTTTTAGGATGTCTGCTTTTATCTTTTCTGTGGTGCAAGTCTACAGTTCTTTTGTTAAATGGAATTTTGAGCTACAGCACCCTATGAAGCTGTTGATTTTATCCAGAATATTGGAAGAGTTTTGAGCATATGATTCCTACAGGGGCTGCAATAAGTACCATACAGTGTAACTAGAAATCTTCAAATCAAAGTATTGTTTCAGTTACATGGGGAAACAATGCAAGTAACAGTGTAGATGCCATTTTATGTTATCAGCTGCCTTCTCATTACTTAATATACACTATGCAGGACTAGCTTCTTCAGGTACCCTGTCAGTGCATCCAACTGATTCCTCCAACCATTCTTCCTTTATGAAAAACACCTTTTTACTGATTTTGATCAGCTTGGGTGCTCAAGTATCTCACCTAGGCATGGTTTTACAGGCAGTATTCTTGTGTTCACAGAGAAGAGGCATACCTCAAGCCACTTTTTTAAAACTCAAGACCCTTTTAAACTGACTCTGAACATAATCATATGGACAACATTTCAGTAACTGTATGATGTTTCAGAAAGGTTTACAAAGCAGCTTCATTTCTGTTGCTGTGTCTACAGGTGAAACTTGGAGGAAGATGCAGCAGCATATTCTTCATCTGATTTATACTCTGATCTAGGTAGGTCTTCTGTCTTCAGGGACTTAGCAATATCAAACCCCAAATCCTCAAGATAAAGTGCAAGAAGATTTCAGCCACCAGGTCAGTTCACCACACTTTTCCATTGGAGAGGTTAGTATGTTGCAAATCCACTGGCAATGATTTATCCCAAAAGTTTCTATATCAGACTATCTTCATACCTTTGTATAAAGCTACATACTTGTTTCATTGATTCAGTAATGAGTTTTTTATCTCCAAACCACAAGGGGTTTATTATATGGTGATGGTTGTTATCAAGTTTCCTACAGTATTTTGTTGTCCTTTTGATGATTTTAAACCACTGTTATCACCAACCTATATACTAACATTAAAGCCAAATATCAATATCACCAATTTCAGTGGAAGTTAATTACTGAAGTGCTTCTGAAAAGTTGCTTTGTAGACGATCTCAAGTCACTAACAAGGACCTCTTACAAAGCAACTAAACTTGCAGTTGAAGGATACTGAGAAATATGAGTATCCAGAAAAGATATCCTTTTACAGTAGTCTCCAATGGCAAGATTAATGGTATTAGAAATTCACTGACATTTCTTTTTCCCAGCAATTAAACAACAAAAAAAGGAAGAATCAAATATTTGCATATAGCTATATCCCTGTTTCTTCTGCACACCCCCTACTTTATTCAAGCATATTACACCTGGCCCTGAAAAGCAGCTGAGCTGCCAGAGGTCCTTCTGGCCTGAGCCTGGTCCATGGCAGCATACCCTCCTCCTCCCCAAATAATTTCTGAGTTGTGTGGCTTTTGCATCAGGAAATGTTTGAAGAAATGCTCTTTGGCTTTCACACTGTTTTACACTTATTTAGGTATGGTTCTCCTGAAAGTTTCACAGTTTTATGTTACTTCTAACACACTCCTATAATAAAAACATAGCTGCAGAATAGACGTTTGCTTTATATGAGAATGGAGTCACAACATTACCAGAAACAGGTCAGGTAACTTGTTTCCCCATAGAAGACAGCTGTCTTCCCTGTATTGTGGAGGAGCTACAGAAGCAAGGAAAATTTATTTCTAGCTGCATCCCGCCTTGCATTATATGCTAAAATGTAAGAGGATAGAAGAAAGAATGAGACCCAGTAATGTGGTAAAAAGTATACATTAGATATGACATACTTCAACAGTACATATGTCATAAGACTTATGCATGCCATATATCAAAACAAGAAACTGCAGTCAAAAATGTAGTGCATGAAATTGACCTGATTATGACTTGACCTGAGTATGGGGTCACTGGTCACCAGTTCTGGACCAGGTCTTTCTTCTATAGCTTCTTCTACACTGACACTCTTAAACAGCAAAAGAAGGAAGCAACCCTCCCAGCCACCACAGTCTTTTCCCCTTGCCCTCACTTGTAGCAGAGTCCAGAGAAAGACGTAATGCTATGCTGCTATAAAAAAAAGGGCAACCACTCAAGTATATAAGCAGGACCTCTGCACGTAAGACATAAGACACTGTCAGTAAGAAACTACTGCTATGCTCCGTTAGTAGGTCATCCTAATGTACATCTAAATTGTGGTGCAACAGCACAGGAAT
>NW_009921924.1:2407-19902 GCF_000696875.1 Nestor notabilis
AAAAATAGTGACAAGTCTATAGACTAAGACCAAAGGAGAAAGAAGGAAGAAATGGTTGTATTGAGTCATGAGGAAAGAAGAAAGGAGACTTTTCTATGGATGCATATATAGAAGCTAGAATAAAAGAAGAAAATTAACTTCTCATAACATACAAGTAGGCATATGCTTAAATTACAGAAAAGCAGATTAAAAAGACATCAGAATATTTTCAAATAGCAAGGATACACAAACTCTAGAACAGTTTAATAAAAAAATAAGTTTTAAGTTCTTCAGAACTTATTTAGAGTGGGCTGGAAAAGCATCTTTGCTGGACACACACGTATACTTGACTCTGTGTTTGCACAGGCTGAATGAGCTGAATGAACTCTCAGAGTCATTTCTGTTCATATTTCTTACGATTTCTGTGAAAGTGTCAAACTTCTCATTTGTAACCTAGCATATATTTTAAAATATCTGTTTGATGTTCTTCAAATATGGTACAATATCTCAAAGTTTAAAAATTAATAAAATATTACATGTGTGTACCCAGGATTTTTTTTTACAAAATAACTAGAAGTTAATTCCATCTTATTTCCCAGAGCAGCCATAGATGAATGAATCGACATGAATTTTTAGGGTAATATTTAGAAGACATCTCAGCTAAACACTCAAATAAAAAGTAAGGTTAGATGAAAATTCCACATTTTCACAGAAAGTAGCATTTAGGTAAGTAAAATGTGTAAGAACATGAATGGCTTTCCACAGTGTATGGAAGAACACAATTATCTCTTGGAATTTTAAGAAAAGAAATCAGGAAATTAAAGTTTTTCTCTCTCCTGATTTATTTCAGTAACATTTCAAAAATAACCTAAAATGAAGTCATCTTGATATGTCTTGCCCGTAAGAGTACTGACAGTGTAAAAATCATAATAAAATTATATAACCTGATGATCTCCAGAATTCTGGTGTATGTAGGGGAAACATAAGTGTTAAAAGGGATATGAGGTTCTATTTTTTTATCTCTATTTCTTTCAGCTGTCAGCAGACCCTGCCTGATACCAACTCTGTTTGAATAATATTTCTGAACTTATATTTGCATCCAGGGAAAATTCTGGCTCTACTCGAATAAAGGGTAATTTCATAGAATCATAGAATAGTTAGGCTTGGAAAGGACCTTAAGATCATCTAGTTCCAACCCCCCTGCCATGAGCAAGGACACCACACACTATACTATGTCGCCCAAGGCTCTGTCCAATCTGGCCTTGAATACCACCAAGGTTGAAGCATTCACAACTTCGTTGAGCAACCTATTCCAGTGCCTCTCCACCCTCACTATGAAGAACTTCTTCCTTATATCTAATCTAAACTTCCCCTGTTTAAGTTTGAACCCATTACCCCTTGCCCTACCACTACAGTCCCTAATGAAGAGTCCCTCCCCAGCATCCTTGTAGGCCCCCTTCAGATACTGGAAGGCTGCTATGAGGTCTCCACGCAGCCTTCTCTTCTCCAGGCTGAACAGCCCCAACTTTCTCAGCCTGTCTTACTACAGGAGGTGCTCCAGCTATCTAATCATCCTCGTGGCCCTCCTCTGGACTTGCTCCAGCAGCAGTTTGTGTCACTGTGTATACAAACAAGACCACATATTTTTAAACTACAAAAACTGACATTCTGACCTCATTCTATGACCTAAGGGTAGGCATGTCTTCATAGCACCTATGCTTTAATTTGTCTTGTAGCTCAAGTATTTCACTTCATTGCCAATGATTTATTTTTTATGAACATCACATCTTTATATTGTTGAACGTGTTCTATTTTATTATAATATTATAAAAATATTATATTTAATATTTTAAAGCTCATGCTTTAAAATCTTGGACAAGATAGTGTTAGTCTCTTGGAACTCATTTTCATTAAAGAGAACAGGCTTCCCTTATGTTACTTCATAGATATTTAATCATAATCATTCACAAAAGCAACGCACATACCAGGGAGGCCTAATTTGGACACTAGTGATTTTCTGGCTCTTAAATCTATTGATTTTGACTGCTGAGGATTATTAACTAACCTTCTTTAAGGGACATGATCTTCCTTATATCTGTTTCACTGAAGTTATGCCTGTCTTTTTATATTGAAAAAGCTATTTCCAGTGCTAAATATTACACTATTTTTTTTCACAGAAAGCATCTCTGCATTCATTAGCATCTCTGGGAATCTTCTCCAAGAAAGAATTCCAGAACTTTACTCTAAAACACTAATTGGTGCCAAATCTGTGACAGAGACAATTAAGAAAACCAATCAAAACTACTCCCTTTCAGATATTCTTATTAACGTAATCTAGAACTATATATATTCACCTGTAAGCCTAAATCATGTAGTAAACCAAGCACCTATAACTTCAGAACTCAGAACAGAAGGTGTGATTTATAAGTAAGCAAGCACTGCTTCCAAATATTTTCTTGGCACATCCATACTGAGTAGACACAGGACTTTGCTAAGGCTGTTGGAGTTAATAGAAGTCTTCACTGATCTACTGGCTTGAGATCCTAACTAAGCACAACCACAGGGGAGAAAGAGTTGAAAAGGAAATAGGGTTTTATGAGCTCTTTTTGATTCTGCCGTCTGTGCCTGCATGCACATCGTTGTTCAGCCTGTCTTCTCTGCCTTTTCTCCCAGTCTTACCTAACACATTCTGATGAGCAGTGCAGTTTCCCAATCAACAGATTCATTATGAATGAGTAAAAATGTTTTGTTAGAGTCCCTTTAGACCCATCCATGAGCATAACAGTCACTTGTCTTTCCACAGTAAATCTTTTAAAAACAAACCATGGCATTCAAGGTGAAGTGATATAATCCTGCGCCTCAGGTCCCTCTCTGAACTAATCCTCCCTGTGTTACAGAGAAGTTTTACAACTAATATGGATTTCCTTTTGCTCTGATTCTCCCAACTGATTCCCTCTTCACAAGTTTTGCACTGACAGTCGGTACCACCATCAGAAATGTGGGGTGCATCATAGCCTACAGTGCGTGCCCGTAAGAGTCTTTTCCTGCTTATGTCATTATGCAAAAGCAAGTACCAGGAGGTTAAGGAAAAAAACCTCTGTACCCTGCCTACCATGAACAACTGCTAAACCACCAATTTGTCAGAAGAAACTACTGATAGTCTGGTCTAGGCCAGAGTGGGTCGTTTAAAAGCTCCATGAAGTGTTTCAGTGCACTCTGCTCTCACCTAGAACTGTTGGTAGCTCATGCACAGCTTGAGCTTGTGTTCTGTGTAAGCCCAGAGATGCCAAGCCATTGCTCAAGACAGTCCTGACTGTCTGTATCACTGTGGTGTGGCCAAAGCAAGTGCTCATAAGTGACATATCCTTCATGCTTATGTTGTGCTGACATATACAAGGTAAGGCCACTGTGTCTGCTCATCCTGCTGCTTTCTGTTTGTGGTGCCAAGCAGAGTGACTGCCTGTATGTAAGCCATCATACCCCTCCTTCCTCTCACACGCACCCTTTGCTTTAGAGCAACAACCTATCACAGTCTTTTGGATTCAGTGTGTTCATAAAACCAGCTGTGCTGCTACATAGGTGATTGCAAAAGGGAAGCATAGGGATTTTTGAATTATTAAAAATGCATAGAACAAATAACAGGCTACATTGCCCAACCCTAGGAATGATCCAAATGCCTAGTTTTACTTCATTATATTTTCAAAGATCTTTTGTTCTTTTCAGTATGCATATTTATAGTTTTAAATCTCTTTCAAGGTATTTTCTCCTTGCCTATCTATTCAAAAGTAAATTTAAACATGGAAAGTTTCTTCATTTCCAAGCCTCTCCACAAGCATGTCTGTGAACAGGAGTTTCTTGTTCATTATTATATAACCTTGACATATTCAACATAGAGGTTACTGTCCTCATAAATTCCCTGAATATTCTCTTTCTCCCAAATGCTATAGGACCCAAAATCTCTGAGAAACCAATATAAAATACAATATCTTAGTTACAACAATGAATATGAGGGATGGACACATTTGGTACAGATCAATCTAAAATTACTTAGAAGTAATTGTGAGGGATGGTTAAGGACCCACAAGAATACTATAATCATTGAAGGTGTTTATTCTTTATCCTTGTTTCAGTACAGCTCTGCATAGACCAAGTAAATAAACAACCATTACTACCCAGGAAAACAGCCTTTATGGAAATGAGCCTAGCCGGTGATGATTTAGACACAAGATTAAAGTACTTAAATAGCAGAAGGCAATCTTGAAAGATGAATAGCAAGTCTATATGGAGGTCACTCTCATCCACTTACATAAGCACAAAGCTATCACTTAGAATGCTTTGCTACACATGAAAAGCACACAATCCTCAGAGAAAACACCTCAGGTTCAGAATTCACAGCTGGCTTAAGTTCAAGAATGAATACCATTACGAAAGACTGAATTTCTTTCTTGGTTTTGGACAGACTGAAATATTTTCTTTTTACCATAACATTTTCCTTTATTTATTTCTCTGTTGATTTTAATTAAGTTCTCACCAAGTTTGCACCTCCAGATGAAGGGTTTTCTCCTCCCTCACCAATCTGTTTTTCTGACTATTTTTCAAGGTTTCAAATCCAATGAAAACCCAAGAAAGCAACAGCAAAAAATTGGCTATGTGCTAGGAAACAAACTACCTGTAATCTGCCACTGTGAAATTCCTTTAAAGTCTCCTTCTACACAGATGGGCAACAGTAGATGTAAAAAGCTGGTTAATTATTCTCACTAAATGCTTTAAATTCAAAATTGTTTTGAAAGCTTAATTTAAAAAGGTGTCCTATTATAGGAAGGTGACAGAAGAAGAATACAGCTTATGCTTAAGAAACTGCTCTGGGAAGATGTATATGTGGCTAACTTTTGTCACAGACTCCCTGTGAGATCCTGAGCAAGGAGACTGCTTGGTCTTTCTCCTCTCTGTGAACGTATGATAAGGTTTGGTACAAATATATTTATTATTATAAAAATGGTGATTGCCAGGAAAGGCCTGAAAAGACAGGCAGTTATGCTTATATCACATAGCTGCTTTGTTTATAAATAAGCATCGATACTAATAATGGCAATAATGTACAAAATCTTTGCTTACATTATTTATATCTACCTTCAGAAAAGGAGTTTTGATTTTCAGGAGTTTGTCTTATTATATAACCTGAGCATTTATGCCACCTCAGAAATCTTGAAAATAGTGATGTTCAACTCAATCAGATAATTATGAAAATCCCATCTTAATACCTGCTACTACACCACTGGAATATTTAAGTCCAATAACTCTGTCAAATATTAAAGTTAAATCTCATCTTCAGTTGTGAGAAGCTTTCTAGAGGAGAGAACTGGGAAGAGGCTTATTAAAAGGTAACGAAAGATCAAAAAAAAGGCTGCTTGAATAGACCAGAGGAATGGTCAAGGCAGATTACTTATTTGATTAGCTAATTCCTGCACAGCTTGAAGTCAGGAGCTCAAGTGTTTTATGTAAAATCGCACAAAAAGACCAATGTGAAATACAGTTAGATCTGTATACACCTGGACGTTTTCCTAACACACGGCCTCTTATCATCTACAGTCTAGAGTATCTGCATGTTCTATTCATTGCTATTGTTAATAAGTATTAAAAATAGAACTCTTTGTAGATTTTCTATATACCTCGCTATCTTTCCACTCTATACAATATTAGCTTCTGTAGTGGTTTTCAAATCTGTAACTTCTACAAATATGAACTGAAAATCTTATTATGGCCACTTAGATGACTGCAATATTGCTCTTGCAAATGTGACTGAAAGGGAAATGAGTTTCTAAAGAAAAATAATCTATGTAATGAAGACTTAAAAAAAAATCATTTATTTTTCTTATTCCCTCCAACTCATACGCTCCAAAGGGTGGTGGTTTTGCCATTATGAACAGCTTATAATTTGTACGTGTTTTCTGCTAGCCATTGCCCAGAGTCATCATTAGTGTTTTGGTTCTTTTAACTACAGTCTCAAAGGCTTGTAGTTTCTGTCTGGCATAAGATTTCAGTGTACAGCATCTCAACTAAGGGGCTTTGAAATGCTGCTAAGAATTGGGGAAGAAGGGGAAAAAAATCCACCAAAAAACAAACCAGCTTCAGAGTTCCTACTATCTCAGCAATATTTTAGAGTTTGCCTGTGTAAATCCCAATATTCCCAAATATTCAGGCAGGAAAAATGCACAATTAATATTCTATGAAATTTTCTGAGAGCTGTGCAGTCTATGGCTAACCACCTACTAGTATTTCGGTAATTCTCTCAATTTTCATTATTCGAGCTGTGAGCCACTGACTGATTTATCACATTTACCCCTTGCATATGTTCAACGTGAAACCGCATAAAAGTAATTTCGTAACTTTATGAAATATTAATGAAAGCAAGAATGGGCAGACAAGAGTCATTGATTTATAGTCAAAACCTGCTGCAGTTTGCAGAAGTGTAACTGCTCCTTTTGAATCCTGAACACCAGATGAATATTAAATTACATAAAGTATTTCAATACTGAAAGTATATAGAAGGTGTATCCGAGCTCTAATTTCACTTCACTGAAAAATATTGTGCTTGTGTCAAAGTTTCTTAAGACAAAGTACAGGTTTGAAGTTTCTATCCCAGTATTTTAGTGAGTATTAACATAACCCTGTGAAACAGTTTTCATAGAATCATACAATGGTTAGGGTTGTAATGAACCTTAAAGTTTATCCAGTTCCAAACCCCCTGCCATGGCCACGGGCACCTTCCACTAGACCAGGTTGCTCCAAGACCCATCCAACCTGGCCTTGAACACTGCCAGGAATTTAGACATCCACAGCTTGGTTAGGCAACCTTTTCCAGTGTTTCACCACCCTCACTGTAAAAAATTCTTCCTTATACGTAGTCTGAATATATCCTCTTTTAGTTAAAAACACCACCCCTTGTCCTATTGGTACAGGCCCTGGTAAAAAGTCTCTCTTCAGCTTTCTTATAAGACGTCTTTAGGTATTTAAAGGCCTCAATATGGTCTTCCCTGAGCCATCTCTTCTCCAGCTATTTCAGTCTTTCTTCATAGGAGAGATGCTCCAGCCTTCAAACCATTTTCTTAGCTCTCCTCTGTACCCATTCTAACAGACCCACATCTATCTCGTGCAGGGGACTCCAGAACTGGATGCAGTACTCCAGGGGGGGTCTTGCAGGAGGGCAGTAGCAGAGAAGAATCACCTGCTCTCAATCCATTCATCACTCAGTCTGTACTGATATTGGTGATTTCAACAATACAGATACAGGACCTTGCACTTGGCACTGTTGAACTTCAAGAGATTCACACTGGCCCACTTCTCAAGTCTGTCAGGGTCTCTCTGGATGGCACCCTTCCCTCAAGTGCACCACAACTTGGTGTCATATGCAAACTTGCTGAGGGTGCCTATGTCAGTACTAAAGATACCAAACCAGTATGGACCCCTGAGAGATACCACTTCTTACTGATTTCCATTTGGACATTGAGCTGTTGACTGTAACAATTTGGGTGTTGCCACTCATCCAATTCCTAATCCATCAAATTCATAGCTCTCCAATTTAGCAACACAGAAGTTTTGTGGGACTGTATTCAAGGCCTTACAGAAGTCAAGGTAGGTGACATCAATTGCTCTTCCCTATCCACCAACCCAGCCACTCCACGATAGAAGGCTACCATATTAGCCAAGCACAATTTGCCCTTTATGAAGCTATATGCCTTAACATAGCTTTCAGTAGGATCTGCTCCATGATCTTACAGGCACAGAGGTGAGGCTGACCAGTTGGTAGTTTTATAAAAGTCTGCCTCAGATGGCTAAATTTCATTATGATACTGTAACTCCACAAGCTTTCCAATCTTCCAAAAACTTCCTGGACAAGCACAATTGTAACTTGTAAGAAATAGTGACAACATTTTGGCATATCTACATCATGACATGGAAACGACAACAGAAACTTATGCATTTTTCTTGTGTTAAGTCTCCTTTACATATCTTGGAAACAAAAACTTTTTGACAGAGACCACAACCTCTTAGAGCCTTTCACAAAATAACAAACTAAGCAGAACAGTCTTTCTGCAAATTCACATTAAACAGTCAGCATGTCTGACTGGCCATGGCAGGAACTAGGTTCAGTGCTGGCGAATTTTGAAAAAGCACCAAGAAGTAGGTTTACACATCCTCCCTTCCTCAGAGTCTCTAATCTGCTAACCAGGTACCTAATTCCTTACTGCAGGCGTCAAAGTCTCAGAGTGAGATGAAGCCAGGCTATCATATAGAATTTAGATTTCTTAATCTTATTTACACCATTCATTATCTTAATAGTCTCACTGAACAAAACCCTACATTTCAAGGCCAAGTTGTTTGAGAATGCAGAAGGTCAAATAGCAAACAAGGCAAAACAAGGGGTTGCCATTAATGATGTCTAAGAAAAGCTGTTTTCTTTATTCATCTGTTTATTGTTTAGTATGAGTTGAAGAAGGAGTGTTTTCAAGTAAAAAAGAACTGGATAAAGCTTCTCTGAAGACCTGCATTATATTGGACAAACCCAAGAAACACCACTTATCTTCCTCCATCCACTGTCAGGTAGTTACACAAGCAGTGCTCACTTCTGCTAGCAGAAGAGGTGCTAGTTCATATAGTCCTCCCTAAATGATGGGAAGGATGGTAGGTCTAATGAGCTTTTCTGGGAAGTATTTGCCTGCTTTCTGTTGCAGACTTGTTGAGATCTGAATAAAGCAGTTCAAGTAGTTGGAAAGACAGAAGCTTAGATAGTAAAAACATTAGGCTGACGTGTACATGCTTCTGCAGGGCTCTCATCCAAGAGATACAATGTTCAGGGAAATAACCAAAGGAAATTTTATGTCTGTTAAAATGGCCAGAGGATGAAAAGGCTCTTAAAAGCCTTGAATCTACTGCAAGCAGGCAGACATTTTGGGAACAGCCATGATATTGTTTTTGAAGATCCCTGCTAGAAGAAAGTTTTACAAGAAGAGTTCATGGCTTTTTAATTGCCAGGTTCATCTCAGGACTGAGCTATTCCCTCCTCCAACAACAGAGGTTAGAAAGGAGATGAAAATGTCCTTTGGTGATATACAAATTGTCTTCTCTCCATTCTGCCCTGCTCCTTGGCCACCCAGGTTTCTTCTAAATAAATCAAGCTGCCAGAAATGTCAGCAAAACCCACGAAACACTGTGTCTGTTTTGTTTGAAACTGAGCTGGATGTCTGGTTTAAAACCACACAAATAAAGGCTTAGGAGTTTCACAGACCTGTCTTTAGTGATCATCTTGACATGCCATGGCATTTGTGTTATGTTAAAATAGAAGTGAAAAATGCATGGTTACAGGAATACAGGAAAAGGTGAATTGTTATCATAAAGAACTGTGTGAGAGCTGAGGTGGCAGCTGTACTTGTGTTGTAACCTGAATGAAAACTTAGTTGAGAGCTACAGAAACTGCATGCTGTAATTGCTTTCAAGCGAGCCCTTTATATTTCAGTCTTTAGATCTCATTTATGTCTGCAAACAAACCTACACAAATTAGACAATTCTAAAGAACACAAAGATCCAGTAAAGAAGTTCTGCTGTCTGCCGACACTCCTGTGTCACTGTGCCTTGTAAGTTCAAATTTCAAGAAAAGCGTTAAGTACTGAGACATTCAAGGGCTCAGCATGGATTTTTATTTTCTTTTTCCCCTGACTATTAGAGTCAGTGAAATAGGAATGAAGCAGTTCCACAATGTAAACTCCAGTCTTGCTGGCTGATTTAGTTTCTCCATTCATTCAGCTTTTGGGCAGGAATTTCTCCTCTGTAATAGTCACAACTTCTTCAAGGTGTTCTGGATCAGAATAAGGGAAACTTGGCAGATTTGGAATCCATCTGGCAGTGGTCAGGGTCAGTAAAAATAGCCTTTAAAAGAACCAACATGTCATAGCTCCCCGGGTTTCATATTTCACTGGAGCGGCAAGTTCAATGGATAAACTCTTATGAGACAGAGCAAGACAAAAAGATAGGCTGGAGTACCTCTCCTACAAAGACAGGCAGAGAGAGTTGGGCTTGTTCAGCCTGGAGAAGAGAAGGCTCCATACAGATCTTATAGAAGCTTTCCAGTACATAAAGGGGGTCTGCAGAAAATCTGGAAAGGACCTTTTTGTAGGAGCAAGTAGTGATCGGACAAGAGATAATGGTATTAAACTGAAAGAGGGGAGATTTTGTTTTGATATTAGGAAGAAATTCTACTGTGAGGTGTCGTGGTTTAAGCCCAGCCAGCAACTTGGAACCACGCAGCCGCTCGCTCACCTCCCCCCTCTTCCTTCCTCCCCCCGCTCCCGGCGGGATGGGGAGGAGAATCAAAGGAATGTAACTCCCACGAGTTGAGATAACAGCTCTCCAGTAACTAAGGTATAATACAAACCACTACTGCTACCAATAATAATGATAAGAGGAATAACAAGGGAAAAGGACACAACCGCTCACCACCCACCGACCGATACCCAACCCGACCCGAGCAGCGATCTGGGCCTTCCGGGTAACTCCCCCCAGTTTATATACTGGGCAGGACGTGCTGTGGTATGGAATAGCCCTTTGGCCAGTTTGGGTCAGGTGTCCTGCCTCTGCTTCCTCCTGGCTTCCCCTCCTCTCTGGCAAAGCATGAGACTGAGAAAGTCCTTGGTCAGAGTAAACATTACTGAGCAACAACTAAAAACATCAGTGTTATCAGCATTGTTCCCAGACTGAAAGTCAAAAACACAGCACTGCACCAGCTACTAAGAAGGAGAAAAAATGACTGTTGTAGCTGAACCCAGGACATGAGGGTGGTGAGACACTAGTGCAAGTTGCCCAAAGGAGCTGTGGCTGCCCCATCCCTGACAGTGTTCAAGGCCGGGTTGGATGGGGCTTTGAGCAACCTGGTCTAGTGGAAGATGCCCCTGACCATGGCACTGGGGGTGGAACTAGATGACCTTTAAGGTCCCTTCCAACCAAAACCATTCTATGATTCTATGACGATTCTATGATCTTATGAAAAGATATTACAACTTCAATCAATTTTCATTGCATCTTCAAAAATACATCTCTATTATTTCATGTTGGTCTAGAATGGGTATTTCTGGTCATCTACATCAAATCACAAAGCTTAGAATTACAAATTGTACAATTCACTGGCAAGGTACTTCCAGTTACAGCAAAATCAGGTAATTTTATTTGACAGAATTATTTTGCACCCCTTGAAGGAGAGAACCAAATGGACTTAGCATAAGCAATGTTCTAAAGTAACTCTGTCCAATTATATACAAGGAGGAGGGAAGAAAAACAAATCAAGATAACCCAAACCAAACAAAATCCACAAATGAACAAACAAAAAAACCCAAACAAACGAACAAAAACAACCAAAGAAAAACCCCAAGGCTGGCAGCAAACCCCAAAGCAATTATTTTAGTAAAAGCCTTTACAATTACATAATGATCCTTCACAGTCAGCAGCAAATGTTGTCGGCTTAATTATATAAAATTTAGTTCACCTCTCTAGAACTGCTCGCACCTCTTGAGATGAAGACTTGCAGCATGATAAAGTATGCATGACAATTATGAATTGGTAAGCAAAGTGCACAGCATAGCTGGCAGTATTTGTCCTGCGAAGAATACATTTTACCAGAGCAGTTCTTAAGCCAAATATGTCAAATGTGTTATTAATGAGCACACAACCCCACACAGAACTGCAAGCTACAGGACACAGTCCAAGCCAGACACAGATTTAGATGGGGTGGAGTATGAGTGACAAAAGGGACTAGATGGGTATCAATACTACTGTTAGCTGCAGTTTCTTTACCACAGCACCAGCAGTTGATGCAGCTGCTTTCCAGATCCGTCAGTTCACATGCTGGGTCTGGCTGATGAATTCATCAAGTGAAAGCAGACATGCAACAGAAGCAGCAGTAGTGCATGTGTACCTGGCTTAATGAAACAACCCAACACCCTCTCCTGCCATATCTCCTGCCAAAGGATGGGGCAGAGGATGATCTCACTTATCCCTTACCCACTCCATTTCCTCCAGTGTGAGGTTTTCCCTCCCATCCCCTGTAAAAGTCTGTCTCCTGGACAGAGGCAGATGTGCTACAGCTATCACAGTGCTGAGCCAGACTTAATGAACCCTCCTGAGTGGCCACAAGTGTTGGCTCTGGCTTAGTGCTGTGGGCATCATTGCTTTGCAGCCCCGGACAGAAGGGCCTTCAACCTCTTCCCTCCAAAGAGGAGTCTCTTTGAGCAGAAGGGCCAGACTGCACTGAACCTCAAAAGGGATGAGGTAAATCTGATGGCATTTAAAAATCCAATCAGTTTCAAGACGGCTGTCACACTCTGGCACTTGTTTCCCACAAGTCTGGCAATAGAGCAAATGGCTAGTTCCCACCCTATTTTCTCTATTTTCTCTTACAAACCCCTCTCACCTGCTCATCCAGCTAGCAGAAAAGTATATTATCACTTTTCCTCCTGAGAAAAGATGATAGTAGCTAAGCAGTGCGTGCTGCGAAAGCATCTCTAAGTAATTTGCTTTCAATCACCAATTCACTTGTTAAATCTTCTTCCAAAACACACCTACTATCCAGTGGCATTTGCCTGCAACCTTTCATCTCCATGATTACTTGATAATCACAAAAACAAGTACTGCTGATCAATTTGCCACTAGCCCAAAACAGTCTTTCATTTAGAGTCACGAAGTCTAAAGCAATCAATTCTCTTTAACTAATTTCAATTCTCTTCCCCTTACCTCCCCACTAAGAGCTAGAAAACTGAGAGTCACTGCAGCAGCTTCTGAGTATTTAATAGATGTTTCATTGGCTCATAGCCCCCATTACTCAGCCTTAGGAACTGCTTTGCCCAATGATTTTCCATCCTGGTACAAACAACCATTTCAATCATTTGAATGAAAAAGGCAATACTGAATGTCTAATCGCACCCTACAGATCATACATCCAGTTTGCTCAGAGTGATAGAGACCTGGGCTTGGCTATGCAGTAAAATGGTTAAATCTCTACATTGCAGAAGAACTCTCTATAGGCATTTTAGCTACCAGAATAATCTAGTGTTTTGGGAGAAAAGTGTTCTGCCAAGGAATAAATTTTCTCTTCTGTCGAATTTTGTACTTTAGCACTGATTACTGAAGCTTGAAAAGCAGAAATAGAGCAAATTATTAGGAATCTTCACAGAGTTAACATGCTCTTGAGTTACAACATTCTTGCTAAGCCTGGAGTCTGTTTTATTTTTTTAATGGCAAATGTTAGATTTTTCTGGAAAAATCTGGATATGTTATGAACCTCAAAGTGTTTTCAATCCCTGTTTGATCCAAGTGCATGAATCAGTCACCTCCCAGCAATACACAAAAGTCAGATCTGGTCTCATTTTATTCTCTCTTATCCTTCCACTTGTCATAATTTCTTTAACTGTTTATTAACCAAAGCTTTCGGAAGGGTTTTCTTGTGAGAAAATAATGCATCCTACAATATAAAGTCTTATTTCTACTACAAGGTATGACTTACTATGTTTTCCTTCTACAACAGACAAAGAATCTGCTCCAGCATTCAAAGTTACAGGACTTAAAAGCATGCTCTTAAATTGCCTCAATAATGAATAAAAAAGGATTGCTCAAGGTCAGTCTTACAATTTCTCGATTCTCAAGCTCAATTTCTTACTATTAAAAATTGAGAAACACTTGAAGAAAAGAATGTATTTCATCCATTTGAGAAGCTACATGTTTTCCTGTCAAATTTATTATTTACTGAAGTGATAGTATGTTTCCAGATTCCTTCCCCTAAACACATATTTTGTATCTATCCTCCCCTTGCAAGTGTTACTCACATGAAGACTCAGCAAGTCTGGATTATACAGAGAAGACATTCAAGGATGGTAGGCATCATAATATCTATCTATCTGTTTATCTATCTCTCTGTCTATCTATGCCAGTAATGCCCTCATAGCCCTGCCTATGCAAGAGAGGAATAAAGCTAATGCACCTGTGGCTTTCCTAAACAATTTACTTGTGCTTTAAAATTAAAGTGTCTCCATAGCAACTTGGAGGCAGCCACAAAGGCAGGACAGTCTTTCGCAGAAAATGTGGAATGGATTTAAACTATCTTGTACGTGAGGATCAAATGCTCAGACCTCTTGGTGAGAGTATGAACACATGTCCTGAGCTTGTAATGGCCCAATATCCATCTCAGAAAAATGATTCTATAAGAGGCCACCATCACTTTTGGCCCCCACAGACTGGCAGGGAGCATCAGGAACAGCAGGACAGCACCATCCCACTAAGGCATAGCCCACAGCAGTGACCAAAGGAGAGCAGAGGTTGGTCAGTGTGGGTGACATGGTTCTGCTGAGACCCCAGACTCCTGGCCAAGTCAGCAGGGATGAGGCAGGTCCCACCTCAAGCTGGAAAGTCAGGTCAGTGTGTGAATATTAGGAAGGCACAGGGGTGTGTACCGGCATGATACCTGCAACATAGCTCAGGCAAACTCCAAGTGCAGGAGCCTCAGTTTAAAAGCTGGTCCTGAGCAAAGGCAGGGCAGGCATCCACTGGGCTTGCCAAGGCCTGACAGCTTTGTTATTAAAGCTGGCCCTGATCCCAAGCAGACAAAGCCTGCAGAGTACAGGGAATGCCCTCAAGGCCCTCACAGTGGCCACTTATGAAGGCTAGGATAGCATATCTGCAGCTACTTAAATCTTATGAGTCCAATCGGAGAAATTGCAGTGTTTTGTACCTTTGGAAGGAATGTGTTGCGCTGCCTGCCTACTGGGGATAGGCAATGCTGATGGCTCACAAGTAGCATAATGCCATCTGCTTCAGGGAGGCCACACTCACTCCTCTGTTGTCATGTTCACAAGCCAAAAAATGCCGTTCAGTCTGGAAATCTTTGTCTTGTTCTACGTGTGGGAATGACAGCTAATAATATAAATAATGGCAGGTGCTTCGAAAGGAAACATAATGCCTTAAATCATTCACTAGACTGTGAATTACTCTCCTAACTGGAAAATATTGATCCTTAGTCTGTACCTACCATGAAGGGTAGTTGTCCTTCCTCACATCTTCCAAGAGTTCACTGTGACCCTTCTTCAGCACACAGTGCTGAGAAATTTCTTTCTTCACAGAAACTAGTACACTGTAGGGAGGCTGCTTTCCTTAGGCAGAGCTGAGAACCACTAGCTCATCCAGCTCTCACTGTTTCCAGCTCCCAGTGAATACACAAGGTGTAAATCACTTCTTATTTGAGAAACAGACTGGACAAATTTTCTATAGCAGAAGAACAGGGGTTGAATTAAATTATCTTTAATACAGCTTTATTATGTGTGTCAGCTGAGAATTAATATTATTCCAGTGGAGTGCACTTGTACTGATGCAAAATAGCTCACCTGTTATGACTATGGTACTTTCTGCTTTTAATTCCCTTTTCTTAATAATTAGGGCTCTACAGATCAGCTCAGTGAAAACAGAAAGAACACTACACATTCTGCTCATTTAGAAGCAGCACTGAACCAGCTGTTTTAACTTGCTTTTGAGGGTAACTCTTCATTAGTAAGATTAGTAATCCTTTTCACTGAGTTATTTTTTGTATACCCCTGGAATTCTGAGTTTTGTTTGTGACTACTGTCACTCTTTTGTGAGTGGACTATTAGCCCAGGTGCCAAATAGAAGAAAGAACAAGTAATTCTCAGGAATAAAAGTGAGCTGTTTGTTCTTGTTATTGTGCTGTCTTCCTTTTAGCTGCTACAGTTCAGAAGGGGATGGGTGCCTTCCAGTGGCACTGCCATTGCATACAGATGGAGGTGATGTTGCCTGCTGTTTTGGAGAAAGGGACTGGAGCTCTTTTCTGCTCCTAATTTCTTGCTCTGTTTTGAGGTTTGATGCTGAATAACTCCACAAAAGAAAATAATAGTAACTTTTGGAAGCACTTGAGGGCCTTCAGTTGAAAGGCGGCATATAATCACACCAGGTCATTGTCAAAAGTTTCAAGGGAGAGACAGCTGTCTGCATGTATGTAAAATGTTGGCAGTCAAATAGAAGTAGCATATACTTTCATACATAATAGCACTACAGCTCTGCCATACCTCATTTTCTCTTTGTTGGTGAAATTTCCTGCCCATGTGATCCTTTACATATTTGACGCAGGGCCTGCTTTTGTGCTTTCCCGTCATGATCTGATATTTTTGGCGACTTTATTCCCTCTGAACTGAAAAGAAAAAGCAGGTTTTGGTAGGTTTTGCCCAAGGCAAAATAACAAGCCAATCATTTTGTTTCTTTCACAAGCCTTTTTTTTTTTTTTTTGGTTGCTGTTCATTATCATCAATGTGAGCTGTTTCCCACAGCTTCAAAGAGATCTCAGAAAGTTTTATAATCTGCATTTGACCTACTATTATGTTATTCTCTTCTCTGTCCTCCCCAGGGACCTTACATAATTCCCATACAGCTTAGTGGGATTTGAATTAGACTTCAGAACTGGAAGAACAAAGTGATTAAATATTTGCTTTCAAATACATAAAGCTAATTTAGACATAAGCATTTTTATATTCACAGTTAAATAAAAACCTTGCAATTAACTCTGCTTTTATTTTAAAAACAATCTGGAAATATTTCTGTATAAGACATTGCCCATAGCCTCTAAAGACATATAGATGCATGGCAGGAGGCATAGACACTGCCCCTGTGCTGATGCAGAAAGGACTGGTCTGTCACTAGGCCAGAGCAGCAGAGGCATTTGGGGAGCAGGGCATGGCCGGAGGTGTCAGAGATGTATTACATAGAGCTGCTGACTTTTGTTGGAAAAAATAAAACACCAGCTGGGATCAGGGTCCGGGAACTGGGAATGAAGTAAGAAAGGTCTGGAAGAAATATGTGAGGATAGGTCCATCATCTGACAAAAGGATTAGGCATTAACGAAGTGCTGCTGTGTTTTGGTGCCCATAACCCAGCCCAAGCTTCCAGTAAGAGCAACCCATAATTAAGCTGCACTAGAAGTTATGTGTGTAAGTAGTGGCATCTCTAACGTACGGGTCTTGGTTCTGCCAGTAACAACCTCTGATCCATCTCAGTCTGCTCTCTCTACTCCAGTACATCTCTTGTCCCTCCCTTCATTTTCCCTGAAAGCTTTCCTGCCTTCTTTCTTCCTCTCTTCCTCTGCTTTTGTATAGGTTATGCAAAGATACAGATCATCAGAGATGCAATTTGTAGCCATGAAAACACAACAATGGGCTGTCTGCTATGCTTCCAGCCACAGAGCAATCTAGAGGGAGAGCAGAGAAAGGGGCTGCTGTGGGATGGGCAAAGCAAAGCAGCCATGACGGGAGAGCTTGGGCAGTACTTCTCACTCAGTACACAGGAGTTTCACTGTCTGACCTCCATGATAAACCATGGGCAAAGACAGGCTGAATTTCCTTTCTCTCCACTATTTCTCGCTCCCTTCATTCTTCTCCCACTTCCCCTGCAAATAGGGAAACACCAACACAAGCCTGAAT
>NW_009921924.1:19933-27147 GCF_000696875.1 Nestor notabilis
TATGTCGTCAGAGCAGCAGAACTGGATGTGTGCTCAATGTGTGCAGGTTGGACTGCCTTGGGAGCAGGAGCTAGAAGTACCTGCAGCTGGAAAATGGGAGCACAGTGGCACAGAGAACCAAAAAAACACAGCTGGAAAAATAAACTGCCAGAGTTAGAAAATGTCAGGTCAAGAAGATGTTTTGTGTCTTGATATGAATAAGAGAAAACAAATAAGCTTTCTGAACTGGGAGTATCAGGGGAAGCACAGGGTGGCAGGGGAAGAAAATACACAGCAAAATCAACTATGGCACAAACACCTTATTTCTGCAGGAAAGGCGGAGAGTATTGAGAATATCGAAATCACAGGACCAGCCAGCTAAAGTTCTCATATTCATATGTCTGCCTTGATGTTCCTTGTATACCACATAATGGTATTTGCTGCAGTTATTTTTCTCTGAATTGCTGTAATTGAGAATATCAGGACAATAATTTCCTACTGAATAAAACAAAAGGAGGCATTAGGATAAAACGTCCCTTGACAATGTCCATGTGCTATTAGCACTAGATTCACTGCAAAAAAAGTATAAATTATTCAAGCTGAAAAATACCATGCAACACTTAAGGTTGTTATGCAAACCTAGCATAGCACAGAAAACCTTGAAAAAATAAGCCCCTGAACACTATATGGCTACATTACACACCCTGCACTGCTAGAAAGGGACATTTCCATTAGCTGGAACATAGTTTGTGGTCCAACAGCCCTGAAAACCTGCCAAAGCAACCTCGAGGTTTCCATTCTCCATTTTAGGTTGAATATTTCCTACCATAGGAGTGCAAATATCTCCGTATAGCATGTGCTTTTCTTTCTATGATGTCGGTATGATCTCTTCTTTAGTCAGCTTACAAGTGGACTGTGCTGCCCTGAACAATAGGTTTGATGGCAAGTATTCAGAAACAGGGGTGAGCAATAAAAGACTGGGGTTATTATTCAGCACACCTGCATCTTCCTTCTGTTAGAGCCTGATCAGGGAGGACAGTGACAGAAAGAGAAATGCATTTAACTGCAAGTGTGATGGGAATGATGAGCTTTAAGCAAGCAAAGGGTACCCAGTGTTACTTGTTATTGGTTAGAAGGGGTTAAGAATAAGCCTATACAGTCAGCACAGGAAGGTGGTATTTGGTTGTTACTAATCATTTATCTCAGTTTGAAGAGTGCGTCGTGTGGGCTTTCAATACGAAAAAGTGTCTCAGCTAGTTCCTTTTCTGTTTTATCTCTCTGTTAGTTTACTGGTTTTACCTGGAATATGTATTCCAGCATATAAAGACAAGCAGAAATACCATGACTTTCAAAATCACTCTGGTATGAGTGTCAGACATTCTCATGTAAAATGACACTTGTCCTCTCTCTCTTCCTTCTAAACTGTTACGAGTTCCTATCTCTGATAGTCTGCCAGATTTTCAGCCTTGACTTTTGGATTTCATTCTCCTGTCTTCTCTGTTGGCCATAGAGATCTGAACAGATACCTACCTTCTCCAAATAAATCTTTCAGAATCAAGATAATAAATATTTTCATTCAGAATCACTAGGAAGCCATTAACTCTCGAAAATCATAATTTTCTTTAAAAGACAGACGACTAACCCCCAGAAGAGAAAGCACTGAGCCCCACATGGGCTGTGGGATAGTTTGAAAGCAAATGAAAGCCTTTTATTTCCCAGCTGTGTGTTTCCAGCCTCAAAACCACATGCTATTCTACTATTCTGCAGCAGGGAAAGCTCTGCCACCAGTCTTAATTCAGCCAACATATTGGTGCTCTCAGGAACTTTTCTGACCTCTTCATGTGCTACTATACAACATGAAATCTCTTCAGTATTGCTGTGCATTGTTTTGAAGTTCTCAGTGTAAGAATTGGACCAAAGTGCCTTTTCAATACTAAGAGAAAAAAACAAAGTTCATTGCCAGCATGGCTGGCACCACTGAGTTCTCTTCTGTTTCTTTCTGCTTTACCTCTGCCAGCTTCTCAGCCATCCTTGCACAGATGGACTTTGCCTTTTGACCCTTCCCATAACAAAGGCTAAATCAGTGGTCTCTGTTTCCACCTCTTTACTCATTCTTGCATCATGTCTCCCTAACCCTCTCACAGGGCTTCACAGATACTAAAATTATCTTTGCTATTAGCCAGCCTTTATATCTCTCCTCTGGTTCCGTCTTACCAGCTACGAGTAATTTAAGCTTTCTTCCTTACTTTCTAGACACTTTAGGAATCCATTTTCTCTCTGTCCGGCTGCCAAAGCTTTTCACTTTCCTCTGATGAACAGGTGAATAAGATTTGTATAACTGATAATTTAGAGTAAATTAAGTCCATGACAAACCTGTGTTCCAGGAAACATAGTGCTTTTGGAAACATGATAATGGGTATTTGGAGTTCTTGCCATATAAATTTACTGCTCAAATGATCCCTTCCTCACTCCCATCTCTGGTCACTCCTCTTGGCAGCAGGAGAGCAGAAATCCTGAAGGAAGACAGGTTTTCAAGGGGCACCAGTCACCTTAGAACCTTCAAGCCCATACTTACAGCAACCAATTTCAGTTTAGTTATGCTCCTGAAACACTTGAACCTGGTTCTGGATTTTTCTCCTGTTTCATGGTGCGAACAAATCAAAATACTGATTAAAAGAAAAGACAATTTAAATATATGGGCAAACTATTTGAACAAACAACTATTTGAAAAATTAATTTCTAACATTGGATTAATAAGCTGATAGAGCTCTAATGGTCTCCCAACAATGTAGAGATAATTTTCTGTTCTTTTATTCTAATAATACATCACAAGATCTCAAAAAGTTAGAGATAGCTAACTTACTCATTTGCTTCCCTACTATCTTTATCTGTTCCAATACTGTTCTTTGACAACCACTGCTACAAAACATAGGACCTTCATTACACAGTTGTCAAGTCTGGGACACAATACATAAACATACACCTACAACAAAAAGACAAAAAAGGTCATAAAGTAATGTTCGTAATGTTCAGTTCTGCATCATTATCAAGGAGAAGATGCTGGAAATAATTGGAGCCAACCCAAATGAAATAAACATTCTGCAGCAATGTTTCAGTTTTTCAACAGCTCAGGACAGTGCATATTTAAGAACATTAGATTAAGATCTTTAAACTTCTTGTAAGCAGTAAAGAAGGTATTGAACAACATTTTCAGTCCTGAAAATACTATAAAGATAACATTCTCTGCCTCTCATTAAATAATATCTGACCTTCAATATAATTTCTGGCCTCTGTCCTCTTTAAACATCCTGAAAGAGTCAGATTTTGAAAATATAACCACAGCTGTGACTGTGGCCAACACATGTGGTCACAACAGGATCTCTATAACTGAACACACAAGCTTGTACACCCATCAATTTTTGTGAAAACAGAAGCTGGACATGTTCAAAACTGCATGCATGCCAAGCCACAACACTAAGTCTAGCAGTTTTTTTGTTTGTTTGTTTCCTTAATTACAGGACAGAAACTCTACGGAGAAAAAAAGAAAAGAAAAAAAGCTGATTTGTCCTTTGCCCACAATAAAAAAATAAACAGTAAAAATTGCCTGAAAAGGGTTTCAGAAACTAGCTTTAGTGATGACATCATCACCAACTCACACAATGATCATAAGAACATCTATTAATCTATTGTATCTATTAATACTGAGAAGGAAGTTGTACTGTGCTTGTATATGCAGTGATGGCAAGTGGTCCAAGCTCTTATTTTTTAATAACCATTTTGCCTTCTCATGGGTGTCTGGATTGAATTTACTTCTTGTTTTGATTTTCTTGTTAATTTAGAACTTTGGAGGTTTCAGCTGGGTAATCTTGTTACATAAAGATCTTCACCCAAACACTTCACATATCTTCAATGACTTTGTTTACGAGAGTCTTGTGGCTGGAATCAATATCTGACTGCATATTTGACTAAATGTGCAGATGCAGGCATCTAATTAACTGTAGTGTTTACCAGACATTTATACAGCCAAATCCTCAGAAAGCTATCAAATGGTAACACAGTCATCGCCTTGGCACAGAGCACGGCAGTGCTTGGTATTTTTTAAGGCACCACTGATCTGTGAAGCACAATCCTCTCTGTTAAGAACAAAGACCGCCCCAGTGAGAGTGACTCCCTTCTGTCTGCGAAGCCCATGGCTGGGCAATGCAGCTGCCCTTGGACCGACCTGTCCACCCTGTCTCAGCCACACCATGTACCAGCAGGAAAACCTTGTTGCTGGTGAGTAAATAGGTGTGCTGGTGCGAAGGCAAATGCCTGGTGGAAACAGGTGAGACTTAGCTCATGCTTTAAACGTAGAAGGCAGCATGCACACAGGGTGGACAATGTGCTCCACAGCCTTTCAGCCACCCTTCCATGCTGAAGATCCTCATGACTCTGGGCCTGCTGAGACATCCAGGTGTCCTGCCACATGGACGGGGATGCAGTGGACACAGCTACTGTTATCTGCCAAAGAGCCAGGAGATGCTTGGGTCAGAGTACTGGAACAGCACTCGGGATCTCCATAGTACCCTGGGAAGTCACAGTGAAGAAAGCATTCATTTCTGTGCTCCTTCTTAGCACCAGGCCAGAGTTCAGATCAAAGCTGTCAAAGCACCAGTATAACTGCTTTCAATCATGACCAGTGTTCAACAGTAGACCTATTGGCTCTGGCTAGCAGAAAGCTGGGTAACTACATTCCAGCTATGTAAATTCTCCAAACACTTCCCCTGAATAAAGCTTTATTTTTCATTCTACCTAGTTGCACAGTACCATGACATGACACTTTTCGCTGAAAAGGTGACAGAACTTTGTGAACAAAGTAATTCAAGTTCATATAGCACTGCTTTTGTGCAATTAGCAGAATAAATAAATACACTGTGCATTTGGTTCTCCTTCTTTGATGAAATGATTTACATAGGATCATTACTCACTGTTAAATTCACAGATTATTTTTTTGAGAGATTTCAACAAAATTGAAAAATCTGGAATGTTGCTGGCTTGTTTATTGTGATAATGTTACAGGCATCTTCCTAGAGCTCCTCCAGGTCCTAAACCATTAAAATTGCTTGCCAAAGTCAATGATCATAGCAAAAACAAACCTTGTTTGACCCTGTGTTCACCACCTCCTGTATCACTTACACAACATTATGATAGCTTCGTTAAATGACCATAATGCTGCCTCTAGTAATATCTATGCGTATGCAAGGTTTTATTATGAAACAGAAACAGCTCCAGATTGAAATGGACTCTAATTTTAAAAGGTTGGTAAGTTCCTCTCTGCGATGAAAATCAAGTGAATCCAGAGCTGTCTTAGAAGATGTGTCATGCCTGGGGTGGTCAGGTTCCATGGCTGAGGACATACACATTTGTCATTTTGATGAGGAGATTAAATCAACCTAGAGAACAGCCATTATCACTGTAATCAAAGGGAACTGCACAATTAACTCTCTTCTCTTCTTCTAAAGGGTGGAGGAAGGGAGCTCAGCCATTCCTGGGTGTCCTGCTGGTGTGGTACCCATTGTAGCATGGGACCTTGGCCAATTGGCCATGGAACCTTGGAAGTGGTCCTGGATCCTGTACGACCAAACATGGACAGAAATCCTTCTTTCTTCCCTGCGTAGTCCTCATAATAAAGGAATTTAAATTACTCTCATTTTGGTTGGAAAGTACGCAATCAAGAGTTTCCTTTCACTGCAGTGCAAAAATGCTACAACACTGTGCCAAGTACTGTATATGTGATAACTCACAGAAAAAAGACCTATGTGATTTCCTCTCTTCAGGAAGAATGATACAGCCATTTGAAATTAACAGCTGTGTAAAATAAGGAAGGCCTTAAATGTCAGTGAAATGCAGGGCTTCCTTGTTCTTCTTGACCTTTTAGCTATCTTCGTGCTGTAAAACTTAAATAAAAGACTTCATTAAAAACTACCACAGCTGTGACCTAAAGAAAATTGAGCTCCTCTGTTTTGTTCGACAAACAGATCTCACAATCAGCAGCAAAAGCAAAAGTGACTCAATGAAATAATGGAATGCATACGGTAACTTAGGGGAAAAAAGTTGCTCTGGGAGAAAAGCAAATCAATTGATAAACGGAGAAATCAGGATGTTCTTCAGAAAGCAATTGTAGCTCCTTTACTAACAGCAGTAAACCATGGAAGAAAGGGACCATTTAACTCCCACTTGTGAAGATGTTAGGACAAAGATTGCATCAATAGATAGATGCCTCCCCTGGGTTTCCATACAGCCCTCTGTGTTCATCAATTATCAGCAGCTAATTGAGACGTGTTTCACTCTGTAGCCTAAAAAAATTTATAACAGTTCCATCAAATCTCTCCCCTGATGCTAGATCTCAGACAATCCTCCTGTGACTGAACATGTTGCTTTGGAGAAACGCTGTTTCAGAAAGGACCTAGCACTTATCACAGTTGTAATTACATGTTCCTGATCTGTATATTGCCAAGATAGTTACTTTAACTCAACAGATATTTCCTACGGATCTGCCAAACTTCTACATTTGTGTCCTTGCAAACTAAAGCAAATGAGTATGAAAAGAAGCAAATAGTGGTTTTTTTCAGGTCACAGGCCCTTTAATGGTAAATTTCTACAGCTTGTTTCAGCAAACACATTAGTTCACGTCCCTTGCTACAAATGGAGCCTGCCTGTGCAGGGCAGAAAACAAAGCCAGGAAATGTTTATAGAATCATAGAATCATAGAATGGTTTGCGTTGGAATGGATCTTAATCTAATTCCAGCTCCCCTGCTATGGGAAGGGACACCTCACACTAGACAAGGTTTCTCAAAGCCCCATCCAGACTGAACACTTCCAGGGATGGGGTAGCCACAGCTTCTCTGGGCAACCTGTGCCAGTGTCTCACCATCCTTAAAGAATTTTTTACTAATATCTAATATAAATAAACTGCCTTGGTAAAGCTGGAAATTATGTTCATTGCAAAGCTCAAAATTAGCAACCACTCAAAAAAATGTTCTAGCTGAATTTGCAGAAGGTGCTACAGATATGGGCAACTTAACCTGCATATTCAAGTTTGTTGAGTAGTTTCTTTGTGAAAAGAAAGAAGAAAGAAAAGAAAGAAAACAGTTCACCCCCATTAATGCTTTATAGGGTATACTAGGGTTTAAATGAGGATTTTTGTATTGTTTTTACTACTTTGATTTCTGTCCTGGGTTCAGCTACAGCAGTC
>NW_009921925.1:0-5872 GCF_000696875.1 Nestor notabilis
CCTAACTATTCTAAGATTCTATGATTCTATGAAAACATAAATTGAGAATTATATTGTCAATCTCTATTGTCTTAACAGACAAAGGATTGAAGTCTTTAAAACCAAGCAATATCAGTATTAATTTTTAATTAAGACTGTAACACACAAATGCTCTTTGCAGTGTATAGGAAAGACACATTAAGAAAAAATAAATTCAACATTCTATCTTAGATTACGTTATACTGCTTCTGAACTACGATCCAAGCTCTCCCTAAATTAACATCTACAGAAGAATTCCTTCTAGCAACAGCCATTCACGAGCATTCTTGGGGAAACCATCCAATACAGAGCAATAAGTATTTTCCCTGGTGAGTTTATTTTCTTTCTAAATTTGCTTCACTGATGACTGGTTAAGTATAATCATAGTGTAGGAGACAAGAATCCATATTTAATTAAGAAATCCATTCAAGTGCAGAAACAGAAATTGAGAGCATTTCCTCATTTAAAAAAAAAAATCCCTTTGGAATATTATACCAATCTATAATATGCCAACTATGTTATATTATACATAGTAACAAAATTAGATATCTAAGCTTTGTGCATGAGAGATCTCAAAGAATTTAGAAATATAAATCCCACTCATGAACAATGAATCACTTTGATTTGAAGCATGTTAGTGTTAGACGAAAAGAAACATTTCTACAAGAAGTCTATTACGAAGACAAGTCCTTTAGAGGCCTTTTAGTCCTCTATTTGCTTTGATCTGCAGGCAGCTGAAACCCCCCAGTGTTTCAGGAGCAATTCTACCTGCTAATTACCTCCAACTCCCCAGCATTTTAACTTACTACCCTTTTCCACAGGAAGTCTGACCTGTTTGAGTTCACACTACTCCTAATCTGGAGTATTCATCTACACTGAGTAGTATCACACTAACTGTAGCATATGACTTCAGGAAAGTAAGATTATAATTTTTTATAAGCACTTTGACATGCAGTACTTCAGCACATCAGATAAAATATTTCTATACAGGTACTCACCCCTTCTGCAACTTAAAGGTATCTTTGTATATACAGGTGAAATTATTGAATCACCCCTCCTAATTTATTTCATAAAATAGCGTATCTTCTCTACCCAGATTACCTACGTGTATATTTAAGAAGTCTGCTTATTTCCTGATTCACAGAAACATGTCATATGGATATTGAATCAAGTTTTCAATGCTCAAGCAAGTCCCTTACTATTTTAGTTGTTCACAGTTTGTCACTCTTCCTATTGATCAATTCTCTTCTTCTGAGTCACCTCAGACATGGCAACTGACAGTAGCACAAGGTGATAACTGACAGTAGCACAAGATAGCAACAAAGTCCATTTCTTACATTAATACAAGTGGAAGCTTTCTAGAGGACGAAAGCTAAAACACACTTAAGTGTCTAAGGGGACAAAACTTCCATGAAGGTTTATTCTGTGCAAAGCTAAACTTTGAAATTCTGTTCATTTTGCTACCCTAAACTAAATGCTCTGTTCTTACTACAGAGCTGTAGATTATTTTTCAATATCCGAAAGTATAAAAAAAAAATTAAAATCTTTTAAATGCAGTTCTTTCCTAAAGCACGTGGAACCTGAGAACTCATGACAACATAAAATGTTTTGTGAATAAGTAACATGGTGAGAAACCATTATAATGCCTCAGATATAAACAAAAGTTACTCTGCGTATAGTTATCTGCAGAGGTTTTGTAAAGTGCTGCCTAAAGCAGGAACAACAGGCAGCTTTCATCATCACATCCCTTTAACATCTCTCCCACACACTCTAAAAAGCTACACAGGATTTCCGTTCATTTCTTTCTTCCTATCACCCTCTCTACTGATAAGGTGATGGGTTTCACTGAAAGGAAGATTTTTCTGAGGGCTCACTGAAATAACTGGTCTGTTTGCTGCTGTTCTTGCACTATCCACCTCAAAATGTGAGCACAATGGTGCAAGATATATTAAGGAATTAATTTTCCTGCTCTCTTCACATTTCCATGCTCAGGAAAGGAAATGCAGATATTACAGGAAGGACTTACTTTCTTATTTTCCTACGTGATAGGGAGCAGGTGAGCAAAGGAATCTCTTTTTCTCCTTCCTTTACCTTTGCATGGGCTTGAAGCACAAACGTATGGCCTATTAAACGATTCACATTTATAGCCCACTTAAAGCCCTGTCAAAATGTAGCACTCGTTAAAAAGAAAGCACTTTCCAGATGGGTTCTAGAACTAATAAAATAAGCTCAATGTTCACTGCTGTTTAGCAATGTTTCTTCTATGTTCAGCCTATTATAAGCTTTTAGGCCATAGCCTTCTCTACCTCCCTGAAAGCCCTGTCAGCTCTAATTGCCTGAACTGAAGTCTAACATTTTCAGTCATCAGCTATGAATGTTTGCAGAGAATTCTTGTTCGTTGAATTCCATCATCCAGTCTCTAAAGTGAGCTTTCACATTGTCAAGAATGCATTTACAAAGCGTATTTCAGACATGACAAAGTTTTTTTATTAGGAAAGAAGTTTTCAAGCATCGTTTCAAAGTGGTAACTGTATTTACTTAATTTATATTTATAAAGCAACATATTGTATCTTACAAAGGTATGTCCTGTTTAAGTAACGCTATTAAACTGCTAGAATTACCCTTAAGAAACTTAAACAATCCAAGATGTGGTATTGCCTTGAGGCAAATAACCAAACATGTCAAAGAATATTAAGCATAATATTTTAAATAGGATTTGGAATAGCACTGCATACCTGTTGAACACTGATAAGTAATGATGCCAGAATGACTGACTCCAAACACTTCTCTCTATGGAAAACTTCACTACTCTGTTTCTCTTCGTATTTCAATATGAATAAAACAGTCCACTCCCAAAACATGTGGGTTCATTCCCACCTCTGTTCTACTTAGCCTCTAGATTTAGCTTTAATTTTCAGAGATTGGTACTTTCAATTAGTCCATGACAAGCAGATTGCTAAGGTATTTCCTCACTGTCAGACTTCTTGGCTATTGATGCTTATACTAGAAAGGCCCAGAGACAGTATTTAAGGTTTATATAAATAAATGCTAAAACACGAAATAAAAGCAGCCTCTTGGAATACTGCCTCTGGCCCTGTTTCAGTACCACTTTTGTGGGAAATCTGTATTTTAAAACTACTTCAATTAAGCTTAGTTTATAAACTAAAAAAGCTGAACATGGACAAAGCTAGTACAGTGAAAGAGCTTTCTGAAGACATGTGGTGCTTTGTTATTTTAGAGTTCATCCAAGTCTCTTTCAATTCCTATGTAAATAAAAGGCAAAAGTTCTTTATATTTGTTTTCATTTCACAGATAGCAGCACCATTTTTCTTATTTTAGCAAAGTAATTTTTATTAATTTACTTTGAAGCTTTCCACATTATCTGTCAAGCATAGAATCAGTTTAAAATGTACTTTGATAACATGTTCATCTAGCCTTTGAGTCTTTATAAATACTAGAAAATACGTTATTTATTCATGGAGCACTCGCAAAGAACTTCAGATCTGTATTCACTCACTAAGAGGCAGACAAAGCAGAACAAAAGAATAAAGAAGTGAACTGAGATGCTTTAAACTTGTGGTAACGTAACCAGAAATACACCAGAGACACTGGCATTCACAGATAGAGAAAAATAAAGTAACTGAGCTGGAATTCTCTTCCTAATTCCAATTTGAAAAAGAATTCTCCCACTGTTTTTACAATTGCCTCTTATAACGCCCATCTTCATGCACTGAACAGGCTTTATTCTTCCTATTTTCAGGACGAAAAACCAAACAGAAAGTATGCAATTTTCTAAAACGAAAACTACAAAAGATATTTCAGCATTCATGAAAAACCACTAAATTTACAGCTCTGAAGAAAGAGCCTGGTAATGCCCAGAGCCTGTATAACAAAGATGAGGAAATGCATACATCATGTAGTCAAAACTATTCTACAGGGACCAGAAATAAACGAAACATTAAGAATAACACCAGTGACCAGGATACTCCTTGGAGCTTTTACAAAAACCAAACAAGAAAACAGTCCATGTTTCCCCCAGGCACCCTCACCCCAATCACACATTCTTTATTGTAGATCTTTGAATATTCATTTTGTAACACCAGTGGATTTCTCAGCCTAAGTTCTCTTGCAATCTGTTTATTTTATAAGACTTTCATTAGTTATCCTATTACCACAATCTGGACTTTGTAAAGATCATTTCACCTAGAAAAGAGCCCGGCTCTTGAGATACCTGTTTTAAATACCATACTTTATTCTTTTAAACAACAAAGCAAGGCAAAACAAAACCAAAACACATTCAAATAGAACACTTCGTTATTATATACTATAAGAGCATCCTAAATGCTGTTCTTAAGTAGTGGGATGACAAACATTAAAGTATTCACTCTTGAACACCCCTGTGGTTCTAAGGTAAAAAGACTACTACTTAGGAGGTGAGAAAATTGATGCACTACTAGCATTTCTCAGGTATGCCACACTGTTTTTGAAGTCAGATCGGTATGTGATCTAAATAGGCCTTAATTCCACTGTACATTTTGCTCTGGATGCAGAAAATCCTGATGTGTGGACTTTCATTGCCACAAAATGAATGGAGAATGGAAAACAAAATATTTGCAGGATGCATGTCATCTACCTAAAACCTGCAGGCCACAAATTACTACAGCCAGTGCAATAGCTTAACAATTTGTGCTAGGGTATAAACCCTCACTTCCCCAATAAAGCCCACTAGTCCAGAGCACTGTTCCAAGACAAACAGAATTAAAGAGGAGTTTCACAAGCCACTGAGGGGACTTTCAACATTACATTCCACATCTGCTCCAAAGGAAACTGAAACTCCAAGGGTGCCTGAAGATGTACCAGCCTTATCTCAAATTAGCAAAAACAAACAAAAGACACAAGAATGGCATAGCATGGTCCAATAAACCAAGAGTATAAAAGGAAATAAATGAGAAGGGAAGAAGGGCTAAAAGAGTAGCAAGGTCAAGAGTGCAATAGGTATTACCTTGACTTGTAAATGAAAAGAAAAATAAGCAAGACTAAGGAAGATATTGTTGATATCAGGAGGAGTAAGAAAAATATTCTTGTGGTAAAAATAATGGGGATGTTGGCAGATATTATACAGATATTATATCTTACTTTGAATGCAAATAAAACACTAAATGACAATACATTGCTGCTGAGCAAATTTCTGAAATGAATGTACTACCAGATTAAAATGGCTAACAACATTTTTCTATTTACACTCAGCAATATTACATATACTGTTTTGTTCTTTCAGATGATCTGCAATGCTCCATACACAGAGGATAACATTTTTGACCCAAGGAACTCCTTATGTACAAGAATCTTCCTCCAGTCTTAACAATTACTCTCTCTCTGCAGAAGACTAGTAAAATGACAGATAAGCAGGATTCTACTCTGAAATGATTACTAGAAGACTATTGTAGACTCCTGCATAGAAGTATGCTTATCGGGCAAAACAGTTTCATAAAGAAAACCAGTTGGACTACAGGGAGAATATAAGAAAAACATTTATACTTGGGAGCAATTTAAAAACTAACTCCATAAACTATCTCCCTTAGGAAATAAATAGAAAATTCTGGAAACACTTCTTGTTTACAAAATGGTGCATAATAAAAAAGAACCACTATTCCTTGTCACACAGTTCTAAACGTTAATAAACAACCATAATCCTGTGCAATAATGGAATAGAAACTATTGTATATATTAGGGAAGTAGTTTAGATCAATTCTTACTGTAAAATACTACATTTGGTAAGAAACTAAAGCAAAACCACCACTAATATACACAGTAAACAGAAAATCCAGTAGACCAACAGACCACAGGAAAGAGT
>NW_009921925.1:5903-11814 GCF_000696875.1 Nestor notabilis
CTGTGCTTACAGGTTGTTAACATACTTTGCATACCAGTTTATTGGAGTTAAAACTAAAAATGTCACTTCATCCTAAATCTATTAATACCTGAATGAAAGCTATTAGAGACCCACTAAAGCAACCAGGACTCTGATAAAGCTGTAAGATTGCTAGAACACCTAGAGAAACATACAAGTAGATGGATGTGTTAAAAGAAAAAAGGGGGGGAGGGAAGAGCAGAGGCACTTGGCTATAGTTAGAGTATTAGTAATGAAGTTTAAGAAATTTAAATGACAATTTTCATTAAGAAAAACTGAAAAAAAATCAGAAATAAACCATTTGTATAGTCAATACTACCTCTGGAACAAAGTAATACTTAGGTTTCTTCAACAGTATTACCTTTTTCTATCCTCGCTCAGAAACTAGTAAGCTTCATTTTAAAACACAGTCATAGGAAATGTGAAAGCCACATTAAACGTCAATAAAATATCTTATTTTTATTGTATAGCAGATGTGACTGTTACTGATTTTCAAGTCACAAGAGCCCTCTTCTGCCACATAGAGCACATACTAATCCTTTTAATCTTCTATAAAGTACTTCTGCATAATGCTTGTAGTCTAGTAAAGTTTGTTGTTAGGACACATTAGGCATCTCATTGTTCAGAAGCAAGTTTAGTTCTTGGGCCTTTTCTCAGTCTTGGGATAGCAAATGCTTTAAACAAGTTAATCATAAAATAGCTTCACTAAAGTTTCCATCTTGAATAATCTAAGTATGTATTTAAACTCATGAACATGTTGAAAATGCAGGACATACGAACCACCTGGTTCTAAACTCTAACCTAAGTAGTTAAGATTTTAAAATGGAGAAGTAACAGTTCTGAAAATGACTTACTAAAGAGCTTGTACAAAAAAAAGAAGTGAGGAACACACCTAAGAAACAGAATTTTTTGCACTAAGGATGCCCAGGTTTGTCAAGTAAGTTCCATTACCACACATATATAAATAGCTACTCATACTTGATAAAAAATAAGTAGCATTAAATCCTTGCCATTATAGAACTAGTAGAACACCCATACCTCCCTCCAAGGCACTAGTGTTTCATTACAATAACAAAATTTACACAATAAGAAACTTGAAGAAACAAAACTAAATGCTGCCCCTAAACCACAGCTTTCCCACCTGAAATCAAGCACCTAGTAAAGAAGCAGAAACTACATCTGTGACACCCTTTACATTCCTAACCTACTAACCGCTGCCTACTTCATTCAATCACTATTGTTTGATACACCTGGATTTCCACTTGGCTGTGTAGATTTATGTTAAGTATTACTTAATCTGACAGCCAATGTTCTTTGCAGCTGGGCTTGATAGGAAGACTATGGTGGAAACATAGTTTATTGCATGTTTTTAGAGTTCAAAGCTTTTAAAGGCTATAAAACTGAGTAAGTTTTGTGAAGTTGTAGAAATTAAGGTAGGTGGGGTTTTATTATAAATTCAAGCATTGTACTTAGCATTCATTTCTATATTTTCTAAAAGTTCTGGATTACATGCAAGTAATGTTTCTAGGTGGTGATTCTGGGTACTCGTTGCAGCGAAATTCAGATAAACAACACTTATGAGAAGAAAAGGGTTATAATGAGAATAAATAGATTCCTTAAGGCAAAGGAGCCTTGTTCTTACCCTGTAGTATGTGGAAAGTGCTTTGTCCTTTTTTTTTTTTTTTTGGTCAAGTTGCTGTAGAAGAAAGAGGATATACTTTGCAGAAAACACTTCAATACCTGTTGTGCTACAGAATCTGGGCGAATATGTGTAAATACTTTAATCACAGCTTACAGCTCAGTGCAGATCTCAGAAAATACTTTAATTACAGCTGACAGCTCAGGGCAGACCTCAGAAGTAACTAACTGTTCCAACAGTGAGGCAAATGCTGAAGAGCTCTAGGTCACTCCTAGCTGGGATTTGCTAAAGCTCAGTGTTAACTTGTGTATTTTAAGTACTGAGCTACTGACCAAGACAATGGTTTTGCAAATAATGTAGAAAATTTCTGTTTTGGCTTATATTTTCTATGCTTCAGACCTTCTTTAGAAGACAGATATCCTAGACCTTCTCAAACTACCCAATACTTTGCTAAGTCTTAAGTTGGCATCTGGGTTGTTTAGTCTGACCAGTGACTAAACCTTCATTGATATGTATCTAATTTTTTGCCAGTAGAACTAGTAAGTTAGGCATTGAATTTTGAGGAAATGTAGTGATTCTTAAAATGTAACTGTTGTCTTTTGGGATTCAAACCTAAGATTGTAGTTACAAGTTCTTCTGTCACAGTTTAGTTATTTTCCTCTTGCAGAACAAAGCTACTTTATTCAAGTTTTGTCACTCAAACCAGAATACCAGTTTTATTTTCTATATGATGCAGCTATGAAGATCCAAGGAACTTAAAAGGCCTTCCTAGTCACATAGCCTTCAAACATACACTTTGTCCTCAGCCTACATTTGATGATTTCTTTGTTTATAATAAGATTCTGCAACCTTGTTATCCTTAGCCTTACAAGAAGGGCAACAGGTTAAGGCAGGTTACTAACTTGACTTTGGATAAGTTAAGGACTTTGGAAAGTTTAGCTCCAAAAAAGCAATGAAAAGGGAAGAAAGCCAGTTATAAAGTTTATTTGGATCCATAATAAAATGTGATGAATACAAAAATAAGAACAAGCTAAAATGTCAGAAATACGCAAGTAGTTTCTCTGGAAGGACTTTTGCTCTGCTGTAGATCTCCTGGATGAACTCATGGACACCAGTGCTTGGTGCTGCCTAAATATCAGCTGTGCTCATTACTAGGCTGGACAACTTCTTGAGTGCTGGGAAAAGTAATAATCTATTCAGTGTTTTTCTTGTCACCATTAAACTATTGTTATTTCATCATGACTTTAAGAACTATGGCTTCTCGTTATTTTATTCCCAGCTGAGACGAAAAATGAAAATCACAATCACTCTCTTTTATCACACTTACCACACAGAGTTCCAAAAACATTATTTGCAGTGGCTGTGTTATTGAAACTGGCTTTTCTGGGAAAAATCAGAACAACTGAAGCCTGCTTTTATTGCAGTTTATTGCCGTGTGCGAATGCAGAGACCGTGGTAACCCTAGCTGATGTCCCTCTCTGCATCTCATGTTCAGCAAGCTTTGCATGTGCCAGGTGGCTTCTCTTATTCCTCACAGACCAGGTAACTGTTCCTCTTGTTCTACAGCCCTTCTTTAGGCAGCAACATTAATACCCATTTCCACCTATTCAGCAGTTTTCACAAAATGTTTAATATATTTTACATCTTTTTTTCCTATGGCCACTTTCTTCAAAAACAGTACTTTTAGGTATTGAAATCTTTCCAGTTCATATGATAATCTCCAAAGATTTTTTCCAAAGATATTACAAATCAGAAATTCTGTCTAATGAAACAGTTGTCTAAGTACAGTGCTTTAGAAAACTAGATTCTTTTAATCACCAAAATACAACAGAATGGTCAATGGTATTGTATCATTGGTGTTTTGCCTTTTTTTTTCCTATCCATACAAACTCAAATTTACAGAAATCTTCCAGAAAGTGGCACAAAGACCAAGCATTCTTCACTAGCCCTGCAACACCTCAGCCATTTTAAATACGCTTGTCTTTCCCACTGCAGCATATTGGCTTTTTACTGGATACTCAGGATATACCATGAAAGTCCCTTTCAGCTCCAGAAAGAGGGGTAATGATATGCATAGGTGATAATAGCTAACTGTTACGAAATTCCTAGTAATGTTACCGTAATTCAGAATCCATTAATCCACTACTAAGTTTCCTGCATGCTTTCCTACCTTCTAAAGGAAAGAACCCCCTTTCCCCAGGATTCGAGATAAGACTTTGGCGTCTTACCCAAACAGCAGGCAAGTATTTGCCGTGTCCTTACACGGTTACCCCAGTCACTTAACTGCCTTGTTCCATGGGCCCCGCAAGAACGCAGTAAGTGAAGGGCTCTATGCTTCCCCCTTGCGCAGCTGGGCGCTCATTAGATAGCCAGCCTGCGAGAACCCTGCCTGTGCTGTGTGCGAGTGACCTCTTCAGGCAAGCCAGCGTCATTACAGAAAGGTCACGGCGCAGAATTATCTCGACATCCAAAACGAACAGTTTTTGAGCCATAGCTGTGCCATCTTTTTCTTCCCTTGAAGATACATAATGAAATGGAGACTAAAGTGGAAACGTGTTTTTAGTGGGAACTTTGGAAAAGTGTTTTTTGTTAGTAACTGATGTTTTAAGTATATTCATAAATTTCTGTGCTGCTGCCAGATAGAGAATTATAATTAATTTAGTACAAATTACTAACTAAAACCAATTCAAGGGTGGACCATAAAAGTACATTAAATCATTTTTAACCCCCAAAATACATTTTGTAGCTCAGTAGGTCTGAAATATATGTTAAAACATAACAGATTGATGGTGGTTGTACTGGTCTTGCGTAGTAAGGTTTTGGACAGGCTACAGGAATGGCTTCTGTGAAAAGCTGCTTAGAAGCTTCCCCCATGTCCAGTAGAGCCAATGCCAGCTGGATCCAAGATGAACCAGCTGCTGGCCAAGGCTGTGCACATCAGCAATTGTGGTAGTGCCTCTGGGATAACAGATTCGAGAAGGGGGAAAAGTTACTGGGCATGAGCAACTGCAGTGGGAGAAAGGAGTGAGAATATGTGAAAGCAACAGCTCTGCAGACACCAGGGTCAGTGAAGAAGGAAGGGAGCAGGTGCTCCAGGTGCCGGAGCAGAGATTCCCCTGCAGCCTGTGGTGCAGACCATGGTGAGGCAGGCTGTGCCCTGCAGCCCACGGAGATAGCCACCTGCAGTCCATGAAGAACTCCATCACAGACCAGGGGGATGTGCCCCAAAGGAGGCTGTAACCCTGTGAGAAGCCCATGCTGCAGCAGGATCCTGACAGGACAGTGACCCCATGCGGGACTCACGCTGGAGCAGTCTGTTCCTGCAGGACTGCACCCTGTGGAAGGGACCCACGCCGGAGCAGTTCATGAAGAACTGTAGCCTGTGCGAAGGACCACACTGAGGAAGTTTAATGGAGGACTCTCTCCTGTGGGAGGAATCCAGGAGCATGGGAAGAGTGTGAGTTCTCCCCCTGAGGATGAAAGAGTGACAGAGACAACATGTGATGAACTGGCCACAACCCGCATTCCCCATCCCACTGTCCAACTGCCTGGGCAGGAGGTTGAGAATTCAGAGTAAAGTTAAGCCTGGGAAGAAGGGAGGAGTGGGTGGAAGGTGTTTTTAAGATTTGGATTTATTTTCATTATCCTACTCTAATTTGACTGGTAATGAATTAAACTAACTTCCCTAAATCGAGTCTGTTTTGTCTGTGACGGCACTTGCTGACTGATCTCCCTGTCCTTATCTCAACCCACAAGCCTTTCACTGCCCAGTTGAGGGAGAGTGATAGAGCAGCTTTGGTGAGCATCTGGTGTCCAGGATCAACCATAGTGGTTAAAAACGTTAAAGCCAGCAGAAACTGTGTTTCATTGTAGTAAAAGGATACTGTCTACAGACTGACTCTCAGTACCTAAATGGGCTTATTAGTGACTTGATAAGTAGTACACTGGAAAAAAAATCTTCCTCTCTTGCTTTCTTAGCAAGAAACTTTCTTACTAAGTTTGCTGTTCAAGTTATGGAAGTGTTTTCAAAATTCAAATACTAGGAAAACCAAGTTTCTTTGAGGTAATAGGTATCAAGTTAACAGGAAAGGCTTCTATAGGTACGTAGCAAATAAAAGACAGACTACGGACAATGTGGGCCATCTCCGGAAGCTATCAGGAGAACCGGCTACCCTGGATTTGGAGAAGGCTGAGCTTCTTAATGATTTCTTTGCCTCTGTCTGCACTAGCAAATGCTTAGACCACACCACCCAA
>NW_009921926.1:0-280 GCF_000696875.1 Nestor notabilis
ATGGTCCGGTTCCGGCGGAAACGCACTCCCGAGGCTTTGGTTCCGGGCCGGCCTAGGGCGCTGGGCCGCCGCCGTTGGGTGCGGAGAGGTTGGATCCCTGGTACAGGTGGCACTCGGGGGAATAAATAAATGATTTTGGTATGGTGGTAAAAAAAGAGGGTTCGCTTCCTGAGGTCGGATAGCCGTGGGGTGTGTTCAGTTCTGGGCCCCTCACTGCAAGAGAGACATCGAGGTGCTGGAGCGGGTCCAGAGAAGGGCAACAAAGCTGGTGGATGGGGTG
>NW_009921926.1:577-2012 GCF_000696875.1 Nestor notabilis
GGCTCTCAGTGATACGGTTTAATGGTGGTCTTGGCAGTCCTGGGGTAACAGTTGGACTTAATGATCTTAAAGGTATTTTCCAACCTAGCTGATTCCACGATTGTACGATTTACTGCATGAAATAAATGCTTTTGTTACAATTGTAACTAAAAAGGAAAAATGAATGGACTCAGGCAGTGTTCAAGGCCAGGCTGGACGGGGCTTTGAGTGGTCTAGTGGAAGGTGTCCCTGACTGTGGCAGGGGATTTGGAATGAAATGATCTTTAAGGTCCCTTTGAACCCAAACCATTCTGTGATTCTTTGTTGCAGAAGCTAACAGCAATGACAGGAAAAGTGTGTCAAAATGAGGAGGGTATCTTCTTTTGGCTGTGCATTTACTGCCACAGAGGTTCTACCAGTGAGGCCTTCTGGTGGCTTCAGAGCAGCAGAGCTGCCTCTCACCGTGGCGCAAAGGAGATGAGCCAGGGCCCTTCATGAGCCAGGGCCTTGATGGGATCCACATCCCCTGCCATGGCAGCAGCAGCCTTCACACCTCACAGCCTGGACAGGGACCTGTAGCCTTGCCACTCCGGTGGTTTGGGTCAAACATCCGCTGGAGCCTGGCTGCCTGCCCCACTCTTGTGCTGCAGCCATGACATGTCCCATGTAAAGCACTGAGGTGTGAGGAAGGGAGATCTGTGAGCTTTTCCAAAGGACAAAAAGCTGGTACACAGATGAAGGTCAGATGCCATGGAAAGAATTATAGAATCATAGAATGGTTTGGGTTGGAAAGGACCTTAAGATCATCTAGTTCCAACCGCTCTGCCATGGGCAGGGACACCTCACACTAAATCAAGTCGCCCAAGGCTTTGTCCAACCTGGCCTTGAACACTGCCAAGGATGGAGCATTTACCACTTCTTTGGGCAACCTGTTCCAATGCCTCACCACCCTCACACTAAAGAACTTCTTCCTTATGTCTAACCTGAGCTTCCCCTGTTTAAGTTTAAACCCACTATCCCTTGTCCTTCCACTACAGTCCTTTATGAAGAGTCCCTCTCCAGCATCCTTGTAGGCCCCTTCAGATACTGGAAGGCTGCTCTGAGGTCTCCACGCAGTCTTCTCTTCTCCAGGCCTGAACAGCCTCAACATTCTCAGCCTATCTTCATACAGGAGGTGCTCCAGGTCCCTTATCATCCTCGTGGCCCTCCTCTGGACTTGCTCCAACAGCTCCATGTCCTTTTTATGTTGAGGACACCAGAACTGGACACAATACTCCAAGTGAGGTCTCACAAGAGCAGAGTAGATGGGCAGGATCACCTTCGACCTGCTGGTCATGCTTCTTTTGATGCAGCCCAGGATATGGTTGGCTTTCTGGGCTGCAAGCGCACACTGCCTGCTCATGTCAAGTTTCTCATCAACCAACACCCCCAAGTCCTTCTCCGCAGGGCTGCTTTG
>NW_009921926.1:2051-15531 GCF_000696875.1 Nestor notabilis
TAGGACCTTGCACTTGGCTTGGTTGAACTTCATGAGGTTGGCATCGGCCCACCTCACAAGCGTGTCCAGGTCCCTCTGGATGGCATCCCTTCCCTCCAGTGTATCAACCGAGCCACACAGCTTGGTGTCGTCGGCAAACTTGCTGAGGGTGCACTCAGTTCCATTGTCCATGTCACCGACAAAGATGTTGAACAGGATCAGTCCCAACACTGACCCCTGAGAGACACCACTCATTACTGGTCTCCACGTGGACATTGAGCCATCAAGTGAATCTCTCTGCATGCGGCCATCCAGCCAATTCTTTATCTACTGGATGACCCATCCATCAAATTTATGTATCTCCAGTTTAGAGACAAGGATGTCGTGCAGGACAGTATCAAATGCTTTGCACAAGTCCGGGTAGGTGGCATTAACTGCTTTGCCTCTATCCAACAGTTCTGTGGCTCCATCATAGAAGGTGTACAGTACAGCTGTTATATAAGAAGTTAAGGGCCCCACCGTAGTATTAGCTCTTGAGAACAACACCACCTTGGATATGCAAATTAAAGTCTCTTTCCATTTGTCTGATGGTGTGTTGATCAAAAAGTGAAGTCTCAAGCAGTAGCTTACCTCTGGACTTTGGGGACTTCACATTGCTCTTCTGTAGGCTTTTCCTGAAAAGAACTGCAAGGAGATTGAGTAGCCTTTGCCTCTGTGCCCAAAATGGAGCACTGAATTTCTGAATGTTTTCATTCACTTTTTTTTGTTTGTTTGTTTGATTCATTTATCTCAAAAAAAAAAAAAAAAAATTACATGACCAGAGTCCCCCTCCTAAAATCTTAGCATGATGGGGACAGTGATAGGATGTTTTTCTATTTAATTTTTATTTTTGTTTGCTTCCTCACATGGATCCCCTACATTAAAGGCCAGCTTTTCTGAACTGCCTATACATTGCCTTGTTTCTACTCTCAGCTAGTAAGCAAGCAGGTTTTCAAGTATTTTCAGACACTTGTTTCCCTTTGTTTCTGTTCTTCCACCCCATTACACTGATGTTATTTCCTCTTAGATGTCCTTTACTTCTGACTAAGCTTCCAGGAGACAGGATCTCCCTTCTCCATGTCAGAAGAGATAAAACAGTATGCAGTCATCTCAAGTGTGAGCAATTAGTATTTAAGCATGTCAAGAAAATCCTATTATTAGAAAGATCCCCTCTGAGCTATAGATTGGATGCTATTGGCAGTTTGAATGTTTCAAATGCTGCTAAACTGTTGGATGAGTTGATAGAGGGAAGGCACACTTTGAAGTCAGCAAGACTTGAACATCTGAACCTCAAGTGTCAGATGTCAAGACCATTGCCAAGGCTTGTCCAGCAAGTTATACTGCAAACATACAAGGAGCCACAAAGATTCTCCTTACCAACTGGGACACGTATTTTCCTTTCAATCACCCAGAACTGCTTTCAGATGCTCCTTGATGGGTGTGCATTTTTTGAAGAATGTGTTTCATGAGCCAGAATGCTTCTAGCTCACATAACACATAGGGCTGGCAGGAACCAATAGGATTCTGAAACAGCATGCATTTATGTGGGCATGAGAAGAAGTAATAAGGGGAGCACTTTTAACCTCCCACAACTGAAAGAAATATTTGCATGAGGACACCAGGGCTTCTCTTTTGTTCTTCTTTTAGGAATATTAGATGCAGCTACAAAAAAAAATCCTCATCTGCAGGAAGCTGGTTACAATAGCTTGCTGCTCGGCTATGCTATCCTTGTGAAAGTGATAATAGCTCTTTATGCTGCATTGGGCCCTATAGGGGTGATGGTCAGGTGAGTGGAACTCAGCTCTACCAGGTTCTCCACTGCACACAACATAAGCCAGCCAAAATCCATCATTGCCTTATGTTCTTCGCTGATTATCTGCCATCAAATTATTCATTAGCTTTTTCCGGCATTGTGTGCTGTGTTTGGGCTAGAAAATCCAGCTGATAGGCAGGAGCACAGGAAAACTTTCTGTGTCTTCAAGTCAATTAGAGTTGGATTTTTTGATCATCTATTTTCCGAGAGGTTAATATTGTAGATATTTTCCACCAGACCACATCAGCCATTTCTATGAGCTAACAGTTTTTTCAGAAGCTCAGACAGTGTTGATCCCATTCTGCAAATTAAGGTATGCCTCTGTGAGTGATTTGGCCAAAGGTCACTCTGACAGCAACCTGTAGTCATGCAGTGAAACCTGTTTGTGTCCCTTGAAGGTCCAGAGGAATGTATAGTTCTGAAATTTTTGGTTAGCTCATGCTATCTCCCTTGAGGATTTATTGTCATGCCTCACAGTCAGCAGTAATGGCTGTAATATATGTGATGCTGAATCAGCCACCTGGTTGGGGAGCTGTTTGTTATAACTCACTGGAAAGATAACACAAGCAGTACAGTATGCACTTTAATGCATACCAAACCCATGAAATCTTCCTGTTTGTCTCCTGAAAAAAACAACCAACCATTGATTCAAGGGAAGTACTGTGTCAGCAAAACTAATAGGGTTTTGTCTAACTATATTTGGCCCCAGAACTCTAGAGAATACAGGACTTCTCTAAGGAAGTGGTCATCTGAACTACGTGGCCACATCCTCAGCAAAGTCAATAGCATTGGTCATGGCACTGCCACTCACTTCAGTAGGGGCCTAAATGTCACCTAGAAAAAAAGAAACAAATGGCTTAGATGGTGAAGAAATAATACATGCTTGTGGCTGACTAACTGCATCACCTTAGTGACACTGTGTCTCTGTGGCTGTGGTATAAAGCTTATCTTAGTTTGCATGTGCTAATTAGTATGCTGGTATGTAATACAGGAGATTATTCTTATGGTTATAATAACGATATAGCAATGATGAAGAATATTTTCAGGAAAAATAATAATTTAAAAAACTAAAAGCCAGACACAAGCATACACATGATATATTAACACATATTTATATATATAATAAATATTTCTGTCAATAAATATATTAACGCATAATATAATGTTAATGGTGTTTTTCAGACTTGCTATCCTTTCTCGTCAGGCAGTGACTGCCTATATCTTGCTGGCAAAACATCTCTGGAATGTGTTCTGTTTTACAGATAAAATAAAAGTAACCCAAACAACTGAACAAAAATTACAACTATTCACTATCAGGCAAAGGAACAGCACACTTCACTATGTATGTCCTGATGTCCAGTGAGGTCAGTCTCCAGCAAAGAAAATATGGTGAATGATACCTAAAATTAATGGGCAGTGCCTCCATATCAGCTGATCAGCACAAGGCCATCTATGGGATCATGACATGGCCATGACATGGGTCATGAGAAGCCAAAGGTATAGCTAATAAATCATGGGAATGATGGCATTAGAAAAAATGCCTTTTGAGTAAATACATCAGCAGCACAAGTTTTGACAAAGAGCATGACTGCTGCAAGCTTGGCAGAGTTCCCCGACATTGCAATCCCTTAATGGAAATCCAGACCACTGCCTTAAGCCCCCACAGCAAGTGATGAACCCTGACTACTCCTCACTGAAATGCCTACATAGTGTAGGCATTCTTCTTATCCACAGAACCCAACCACTACGGTCGCTTTGTGTTTATAGTTCAAGTCACTGCAGACACATGATAGTTTGAAGACACATGATAAATGTAACATATATTGCTGCCATTCAGGATTAATACAGAATTTCAATGTAGTATTACTCTGCTCTGCAGGACAAGAGATACAGTAAAAAAATGTATGACTAAGCGCATTTTTGCAGCCTTTTTTGTTTTATTTTCTCTATTTCATTGACTGGCTGGTCTCTGTTTTGAAACCTATTTGTCTTTTCCAAAGCTCCTTTTAAACTCCTGTTGTATAACTTTTGTCATCTTGTCCTTTATGTACCTACACACACACACACACAGGCAGGGTAGTATGACTGGTTTCTCTCAGCTCCAGCCCATTTCCTTACCATGGTCACTATCCAAAGAACAGTCCTTAGCATTAATGATTGCTGTACTGGATCTGGTAGCTGTTCCTTGGGATGTATTTGCATAAGATTATAGAGTTCTCATCTTGCTAACCCAGCAAATCCTGCACAAATGTTCATATTGGCACAGGAGAGACAACAGTATATTGCCAGCAACACTGGGGGATAGGACTTCTCTTTTTAAATAGCGGCTAAAAATTTTGTCAGGCAAAGCGAATCTGGAACCATGAGGGCACAAGGAACTCTTGAGAGGCAAGCAATGGTGTGGCAGGGAGGCAAAAGTGGGGCACCTTCACCACAAAAGCCATTGTCTTGTGAAACTGAACCTTACAGATGTTGCTAGTGCAAGTCATATAAAAATACTGACAATCATGGCAATTTTCATAGCAGCCTTACAATATCAACCTAATTTTACATGCAAGGGTGTTATAAACAGGTTTTCCTAGTATTTGTACCAATTCTGTTTGGGTCAATTTAATGGAACTTTATTGCTACAACAGGAAAAGTAAAAGTTTCCAAAATGCTAGAAGTCACACTCGCTGACATCTGCCAGGAGAGAAGCAAAACAACTTCTCAGCAACAACGATGTGGTGCTACCTGGTATATTTGGATTTGATTTCCTCTGTAAAGTTGAGTCAGAACTGTCCTCCAGGCTTGCCTCCACCATTCATCTTTGTGTGTCATCTCATGCTGCACTTCCAAAGCCTTGGCAAGATGCCATTACCCTCAGAGATACTGTAGAGCTGCAGTGGATAAAAATAACTTATTACTTAACAGCTGACACTGGTCGCAGTCATTGCAGATGAGTTACAAACAATTTATCCGCAAAGATCTGCTCACCTCCAGAAGAAATGTGTCTAAGCCTGCGATTTCTAGCTAAAATTACCTGACACCCCTTTCTGGTGGTCATTTCTGCCTCCATGACATTATTACATGACTGGCATCCCCATGACTGGTGCACTGGAAGCTAATAACTACATTCCGAAGTGAAGGCAAAGATCACAGGAAGCAACCTTGTTTCTAAACTTCGACTCCTCTGGTGTGTATTTATCCATTTCCAGTCTGAAATAGTGGGGCTGGAATGAGCCTGGGCACCTCTGCCAAGAGCAGGCATTGTGGTGGTGACCTAGCCTGTCCCGGACCCTGCCGGGTGGCTGCAGGACAGCTGGCAGGAGCATGGTGATGGTCTGCCTGCACTATAATGCAGAGGGAGGGTGGCACAGCCTTGCCACCCTGGGTGATGCAGCTGTCAGATGGCTGGATGGTACTGATGTCACTGTGATAACATTAGACGGAAAAAGTGTTGTGCATTTCACTGCTCAGAGGAGAGTTTGGCCAACACCGGAGCTCTGTGTTATCTACTGCAGCCGAGGAGGTTGTTCCAGCTGCTGTACGGCATGGCTTCAACAGCTTTGTGAAGCACTCACGTTACCTGGCAGAAGCTCAAGGAGCATTTCCATCAACCTCCAATTACAGCATTAATTACAAAAGACTGTAAGTTCTCCAGTAGAGGCCCCAAACTTCCTTTGCATGCAAACTAGCAAGGACTTTCTTGTCCATGCAGGCAGAGCTCTCTTCAGAATACATCAGCTTGTTTATACATCACCCATCATTGTCAACTTCCCTTAAACAATGAGACATTAAAACATTGTTGTGCATGCAGAGCACATGCCTTTCAAAAAGCAAATGTCATGTCGAGTGAACTGCCAATCTGGAGGTTTTGAAAGGATATTTTAATGTTAATTTTGGTAATCAGGGGCTTCTTTCTACTTCTGTCCCGCACTAGCCTTTTATATGATAACCTCTAGAATCCTAATAATACTGACACAGTCACACCTTAAAGAGAAGCATCAGGTGCCTTAACCAACTTGCAGATCACAGGTTGCAGCAGTACATGGCAGAAATTAGCAGATTGCCTTCAAGCAATATTTGTGCCTCACTGTGGAAAGCTTATGGCAAGAAATGCGCATGCTGGCATGGAGCTAGGCTTTCCTTTCACTCGTCAAAAAGCAGATTATTTTGCTGCTCTACTAATGATGTGATTGCTGACCAAATCTGATATAGGAAGCTCTGAATACTAGGTGACCTGAATTTCCTCCCACTGTCCTCATTTTGGATACCTGAAGACTTGAAGACAAAATTAAGTACTTACGGTGGGATACATCTTGCCAGTCTTCTACCATGTAAAGGTCAGAGGTGAAGCCCATAGCTAACCATCCTATCAGAGGAGTGAAAGAAAGGCACTTTCAGAAGGCCTCATCCTGAGATTCCTACCTAGTCCTCTCCACTGGCTTCATAGAAAACCTCTATGATGGGCCATTGACTAGACACTTAATTTTTTTTTTCCCTTATTGGTCTGGCTGTAGCTTTTGACTTGTCTGCAAATAATACTGAGTGTATGTCCCAGTTTCTGTGCTGCAGAAATGAAATATTGTGTTTGAATCCTGGTTTAAGCCTAGACTCTCTTTATACATATGGGCAAGGGGGTGTATTTTACAATTAAATAAATAAAATGTCTTATTTTCACAGTAAGATGATCCACTTGGTGCCTGTAGGCGTGTGACATATCATCAAGATGTATATATTTTTGGGTGACATATTATGGACTTCCCGGCTGCAAAGGTAGAACTGCCCAAGGGCTAGTTTGATTTTTGCACCTGAAACAGAAAAACTTTTAGATTTTCATTCATAAATCAATGGTGCAGTCCAGTTCATACCTGCTACTTCTGCTTCCTCTTCTGTGCCTCCTTTCTTTATTCATTTTGTCATCTCCTCTCCATCTTCTCATGCAAATCCATCTCTCAGAGGTATGTGTTTCACTCTGTCAGAGATATGCCTACTTGGGATGCATTACTCACCTTCTCAGATACCAATATAAATCCAATTTTCTTTTAGCATGATGAGGTTTGGACACAATTTCTATTATCAGTAGTGGAGATATTATGCCAGCATACTACCACGGGGATATTGGCTTGTGCCTGATTCATGGAAATGAATAGTTGTTTTATGAGAGACTTGCATGTGAGCAGGAATATGTGTATTGAGCTCTGTACTGCAAAGTGTTGGACACAGGCTTGAAGATGTGCTTAAGCACTCAGTGATTCATGGCCAGAGTATCTCCGTATTACATGGTTGAACCAAAGTTCCTTTCTTTTTTCAGTCACTGAACTTAACAGAAGCATTCATGGATGGGTATTGCAGTGTGAATTAGAGAAACAAGGTGGTTGCAAAGAAAGAGGAAAGACAACTCTCACTGCATCAGAGAGGAAGGATGCATTGCCTTCCTGAATTTGCCCTCCTTATCACTGCCTCAGCCCCATTCTGCCTCATTTTCCTCCATATGGTTAAAGACCACAGCAGTGGACAGTTCTTTAATATGCAGAGCTACCACAGAGTCCTCTCTTCTCAAATGTGAAAGTGGCTTAGCAAATATCTACCTTCTCTAAGGACAGCTTATGGTGTATATTTGAGTGAAGGAATTTTTGTTTAAAAAAAAATAGTCCATGGTTTAATGGGTAATTTCCCTTGAAAATGGTAAACTGCAAATTAAATGGCAAAAAGCAATTAATTATTGAAATGATAATATCCTTATAAAGGTTAAGAGGTAATATAAATGAAGTTCCTGTGAGCAAATTAATGGAATTACTATCTTCCGCCTTATAAGTGGCAACTGTAACGACCTTGCTAATTAGCTATTTCATCAGAAAAATGAATATTGAAATATGTAGTTATATTGCAAAAGCACAATCTATGACTAGGTTATTTTGCTACAACATAATATAGAGAGAACCCTTCAACATGCAGCAGAGAGCTCTTCCCAGAGCATGCAGCTTTTGGTGGAAACAAGAAACGATGCACTTGAACAACATAGGAAGAACAACTTCTAATTTGAAGGATAACACGAGTCAAAGCAAAAGATTTAACACAGACACGCAGTCCAAGATACACCTCTTTTCAGCTCACTGGAGCCTCCCTGTGAGCACAAGCATGGCCAGAACATGATTTAACCCACTGTAGCTGAATAGGTATCTGTTGCTTCCCAGGTGTAGGTAGCTTGGGCTCTACAACCCAGTCTGGGTCTCAGGTACTCCCTGTGCAGTATCTTTAATATATGGAGGTATATATGTATAATTTATAAATGCATACCCATGTAGGAGTATGAATGCTATATATGCTGGATTTTCTGTTGACAAGTCTTTTACAAAGCTTTAAAAAAATGAGCTTAGTTCTTCCCCCACTGAGAACGTTTCAGACGTTACATGGCAAAGTGGGCACTGTTTGTGTTTCAGCTGACAAGAGATGGCATTCCAATTTTCCCGTGAATGGATCTGTGCCAGATGACAGAGGTTTCCCCTGCGCGGAATCACCTGAGAGCTGTACGAACCTCAGGGTATGATGGGGAGGAAATGAGCTTCCACTTGTGGAACAAATTGGCCTTTGTCCCCAACAAAAGGATTTTCATCTTTCCTTTCTAAAAACCCCCAAAATCATTAGCCTCATCCTTGGGAATGTGATCTAATAGAGTGACCTAGATGCAAATGATTGCTAGAGCTCAGGGGGAGAAGCAGCTCAGCTCCAGTTCTGCAGCAAAAGGCTGGGGGGAGGAACATAGCACTGCCTTCCATCCCCTTCTCAGATACACACAGTTTATGCAAACTGTGACACTAAAGTCACAGTTGCAGGTTCTGCAAATGCACCTTGGGAAACTCAAGATAATGGCACAGGGCTATTAGAAATCGCTTAAACTTTTGTAAAACAGAAACAAGCTCTGCTCTCTGCCCCCACTTTTCATGCACACACCTTTCTCTGCAGCCCACATCAAATGCTTCAGTGGCTAGAAGGAACAAATCCCCTGCCATTTCCACAGGGCCCAGGGAGTGCGAAGCCTCCCTGTGCTTACAGGCTGGCCTGTCCCCATTTCCCCCATTGCCCCGTGCCCTCCCTGTCCTGGCCACCCAGCGAGTGCCACTTGAGCAGCTCCGCTCCAGCCTCTGCTGTGCTGGGCACTCCGCAGGGATAACCTGAGGAGCAGCCCTCTTCTGGCCCTGGTTTTAAACCGTGACTCTCAGCTGAAAGCTGATCCCTAACTGAGGCTTTGAATTAAAAAGAAAAATCTTCTGCAGGTGTCCTTAAAAAATCTTTTTTCTCCAAATACACATGCTACAAAATTCAAGAAAACACTGTGGCAATGCCTGCTTGTGGCACATTCCCCACATCTTTACTTAAGGGAAGATAGACAGATGTTCTCCTGGTAAATAAGATGCTACAATTCAATTATTTGTATTGGTTCTATATGCACGGAAAACGTGCTGTCAGTTTCTTACCGGGAAATCACTCATTCATCATCCAGACATTCCTTATATTTCGAAGTCCATTTGGGAACAGTGGAAATCTAGGATTGAAATCATCCACATGTTTTTCTTCAGTTTGTGCAGGACTAATCCAATTCCCTGTTGAAGGAGGACAGGTCTGGGACGTGTCATCTCAGAGCTGTCACCTTGGCAGCATTTGCGAGGACAGAGCAGGCATTCCTCCCTTCAGCTGCGGGGCTGGTGCAGAATAAACCTCTTTGGCCTCTCCCACAGCCACCAGGCTTGTCAGCAGCAGGGCACAAAAGAGATAACCAGTAGCTTGATTTGCTGTGGCTACTATTTTAGAGCCTTGCAAAATGCAGATCACCTGGTGGCTTTTATGTAATAGATGATAAGTAATAATTTTATAAAGATGAAACAACATAAGGAGGGTTTTTGGCAAACAATAAAGGATGTCTCCTTTTCCTTGTGTTACATTGACATGTTGTTTGCATGTGCATCCATTGATTAATAGACTGATGTTAGCAACAACAGTAAGGCAACTGTCCTCCAGAAATGTGTTAAATTCTGTTCATGAACTGTCAGTAATATGATTTATAAAAATTACTGCCATAAAAATAAGCACTAATCATAATGCAGTTTTGGAATGGAAGTGGAGAGATGATCTTTTGTTCAGAGGTAAGCTTTTAGGCCAGGATTCAGGTTCAGAAGTCAGCCCCAAATCTTGGGAGTCTATTTCCACCCACAGTAGAAAACATGCAATGTGTTTGACTTGGAAAAGACACCACATGGATGTGGTGACTTGAATTTGTTTTCTTACCTTCCTCAGGGAAATCTGTAGGTGTTAGACTTGTGGTTCTCTTTTTCTGCCTATTTGGTTGATTTTTTTTTTCCCCAGCTGCTGGGATTGGACATATTTCAGGCAAATATATAAATTATCAGACGATTTTCCTAGCACTACTTGTCTGTTTGGTTTTTAGTGGCTATATTTGAATAATTGGGTTGACTTTCTGTTGCTCCCAGTATGTAGCCTCAAGTCTATTGTTGTGCCTACACCTTTCTTTTTCATTTAAAATCAAGTACAGACATGACCTGAAGATCCAGTTTTGTAAGAAAGATGCTCGGAACCATGCAGCATGATCACTCTCCTGCAGACCACGCGAGAGAAAACCAGGTGGTGGCCTGCAAGATAAAAACATCTTGGGTTTTTTATTGTTGAAGACTGAAGAGTAAGATGGAGGTTTGGTAGCTGCTTAATTTTCCTCATGGTTTGGGAACATACATATTTCCCTATGGCGTTTTATATGATAGCTGATTGTCTTACAGGATATGCTGTAATGAAAGAGTCTGTGGCCGAGCCTGTGATGTGTATATCAGCGAGGATTGAGTTAGGTCTGGTGATAGGATTTTCTCTTTATTCTGCTGTGCTGATTAGCTCCATCGAGTCTGTAGGGCCCCAGCTGTAACAGCAGCTTAGTCAATGGATTGGGGAGAAGAGAAATGGTAAAATCTATAAGCATATTTCCCTGTCTCCCTGACAGGGTACTTTTCTGACAGTGTATTCATGGGTGTTTGATCCAGTCTGACTTACAGTGATTCCAGCAGTGGGGAACACAGGACTCAGATTCCCTTGACCACCTCTGAAGTATATTCTCTTAAATTTCAAAACACTAGAACCAATTTTAAAACCAGCTGCTATTTCAGTATAGACAAGACCCTGGGGACTGGGACTTTTGTTATCTCTCTGCTCTGAGGAGGTGTCTCTGCTTTTGTGGTTACAAGAGAGACTGCAGATCCTGAAGCACCCCGTGATAACTCCCGTATTCTTTCTGACAGGCTAGATGTGGATTGAAATATTTCATCTCACTTTCCCAGTAAAAATACTTCTAGGCACAATGTTCCCTGAAAGGGGCAGCAAATGTTGATACAGTTGAAGCATGCTGTGTTGTAAACATTAGGAAAAAAATGGAATGAGAATTTGGATGTTAACTTATACACACAATGTGCTTAATTTGTTTCTAATCAAAACAAAACCCCTTCTCTGACAGAAAATGGATTGTGAAATGAAGTTTATTTCCCTACGAGTGCTGAAGTCATGCAGCCAGCTTGTGGGGGCATCAGAGACAGTTGGCAAGATAAGATGCTTCAGGAGAGATGCAGAATTCAGTGTACAGTTTCTGTGAGGGAATGCAGGATGGCAGCAGCTCAGTGAGTGAATGTAAAGGCCATATAAGGGAAGTAAATGAACTGCTGTAGAGATGCCATTAGCAAAGCAAACACTGACTTGGGGACCTTGGCATATACCATGGAAGAGATAAATTGCATGAATAAATGCGTACTTGTTTGCTTCTCCCTAGGTTCTCAAAGCCACTTTTAACTGAGACACTGTCCACATGCGTGAAACTTAAGTTTTTCCACAATTCTAATGCCAAGCAATTTCTACCCATGTCTAATCCCAACACATGCCTAATTTAGACACATTTACACAATTTCATTATAACCAAGGCCCCTGGCCAAGGAAAGAATGTCAGACTGAGTCTTTAAGCAATTGTGGGGTTAATAACAGTACTTGATTCTTCTCTTTCTTTACATCAAAAGCACAGTTCAAATGACACAATGCTAGCTTAGTACCTCTGTCATTTCAGGCATTGGTAAAATAAATAGCAGGAGATAAAATACCTGACTTGAGCTGGGTGAAGGCATGCCAGTGGTAAATGAAGAGTGTCTACACTCATGGAGAATTGCACAGCTCCCTGCAGAAGTGGAGACCTGAGAGCTGGTGCACTCTCGGGGAGGAGGCTTGGCACCAGGCAGAAAGCTGGTTTGAGGGCAGGGTGCTAGAATGGTATGCTGTGGACCAGGCTCCAGCTCTCAGCCTTGGGAAAGTCACACCAGCTCCCTTTCTGTCTGCCACCCCGCAGGCACATCCACATTCATGTTTTGGTGTGGATCAAGGGCACGCTTTTGAAATGAATCTGCAGATCAACCTCACCAGCCTGTGGTTTACACCCAGCAGTGGTGAGTACACAATGTGGGTGCATAGGGCACTGAGGCAGAAGACAACCACCAGGAGTGCATCTGACGTGTTCTGAGTGCTCAACAGACCCAGGTTGGAGTAAATCTGAAAAAGAAAACCCTATGGAAAAGTGCGAACATATTCAGGTCCTCAGCACCAATCGATCGGATCAGACTGATCCACGTTACTCACTAATATAGGTGTATACCATGTGGATATAGCCTAGAGGTAGTCAGGGTAGCATGGCCTTATCTTCCTTGTGAAACACGTTATTGCACATATTCTAGCACTCAGACTATATTTAACCTGCTTCTTTGATTTGAAGCACTTTTCCTTGAAGAATACTCTTGAAATGTTAGGATGGAAAACTCGATCTTGCTAGATACATTCCAATCCATTTTTTATCCCTTGAGAAAATATGCATTTTCAGTAGTGTTCTGATTTTAAGACTTTGCATTACAGGGGAAAATGGAAAGTCTTATTTAAAAAAAAAAAAATCCAATAAAGTGGTTTCGTAATTTAATTCTTAACATGACTGTTGTTACTATTAAATGGTGTAAACACAGACTGAGTGCAATAAACCTCATTTCCATTTAGCATTAATAATATTAATGATCAGTACTTGAATCACGTACCATGTTCCAGCACTGAAGAAGAAACATTACAAAAGAGATTTTGCATGTCTGGTGCTGACATAATTTAAACCTGGCATAAAATTGTCTTCTGTGTGAAGGAATTTATTCAAGCTGCAGGGCGGAGAGGAAAAAGTCGAATAGGAAATCTCCCTTTCTCCCAGAGGCTCTGTGTGCACCATTCCTCCTCGCCCCCAGAAGGCAACCCCTCCCCAAAACTTTCACACTGAAGACACTCTGGGAAAGGACTGGAGCTCCTGTCTCTCCGCTTGCCACAACCCAGCCGGGATGAGCTGCTGGGTGCTTTGGTCACATTTATTCCCGCTGTAGACCAGGCTCCCGAACTGTTGCTATCAAAATGCTGGATCAGCAGCTCGCATGCAGACAGACAGACAGACACACACGCCCACCCCCATCAGGAGATTAGCCCGTATTTTCCCATGTAAGGGCTGCAGCCTTCCTCTTTCCTTATAACACTCCTTCCCCGCCGGCTTTTTCCTCCTCTCCTCTCCTGCCCTCTCCCCTCTCCGGCCGCGGCTCCACCGTTCCCAGC